>NC_088416.1:16216715-16479215 GCF_034236695.1 Oncorhynchus nerka
TAGTATCAAAAAGAGTGATCCGTTATGTGACTGAAATACATATTTTCAATAGCCAACGGTTGATGTACAGCGCTTTTTGCTAAAGTAATGGTAGTGCCTATGTAAACATCATAGCCCCTTTTTAGTTCTAGTGTATTTCCCACACCTCATTTTGGCATTCAAAGCCCATCTGAGGTGGCGGGTCTGAAGGCATCAAAGAAATGACTGTCTGAAGAAAAAAGTTGTCATGGTTACAGACATGATGTAAGGTGTGATGTAACCTCCTGTAATGCCCTTTTCTGTCCCCCCTAGTATCCCCACTTCCTCAAAAGGGACGCCAACCGATTGCAGATCATGCTGCAGAGGAGGAAGCGATATAAAAACCGCACCATCCTGGGGTATAAGACCTTAGCTGTGGGCGTCATCAATATGGCAGAGGTAAAGGCAACAGCTTAATATTTGTGACAATTTTTTTAAATCATAACTGCATCAGCCCCCCTGAATGAGACGTTAGCTCCCCTAAATGTAACGAAAGTCAAACTTTTAGGCGTCTCTAAAAAATGCTAATTTAACCATTCTCTTATTAATTTAAAATGCAGTGGTAAATATGCTTTACAGTGGTAAATATGAAAATAAAATCTTCCTATGAAACAAACACCCCCACCTCTTTGTCATGGTTTAAACCATGTATTTCCATGTAGCGGCGCTGTCCATCCAGTAGTGCTGAATTTCGGCTTCAGATGAGCTCCTTTTCGCATAGATTTTCCTTTTGTACTTCCAAAAATGTTCCATTTGTTTGCCATACGTCCTTGATAAAAATAGCCTTCATTCCAATGCATTTAAGGTGTCCCGACTTTTCAGGCTACAAAGAAGCTCAATTTGCTCAATTTCGTTCCAATGCATTTAAGGTGTCCCGACTTTTCAGGCTATAAAAAAGCTCAATTTGTCAGCAATCGCAGAATCTCATTAGGCACACTTTTTTGGTGTTTTGTAACAGATGTCTATTTCCATTCATAAAATGGCGCGAGTATGTAGTTTGGATGCTGGAATTATTTTAGAGTGAACGAACATGCCTACTTTTTGAAGAGATTTGTTTGGCAATCGGATGAAAATATCATGACTGGTTGTGTTTATGCCACATTAAAAGGTAATTCATTTTACAGTTTAAATGATGTCTTTATTGGTAGGCGCGTGCACTCAAAACAGGTGTAATTCGCACTCTGGCAGGGCCCATACCTCAACACATACCCCAATACACACTCATACCTCAACACATAGCCAACCTTTATTGGTTTGCAGGAGGCATAGACAACTCCACCTAATCTGGTCTCAGAGCATTTCATATTAACTCCACTTATCCTGGTTTCTGAGCATTTCATATTATTCTGTTTGTAAATCCAAAACACTCCATTTAGTATATGTTTCGTGTGATATGTATTACTTTGTGGATGTCCATCATCCATTTCACATGATATGTTACACATTGCAATTTCTTTGATATGTTACTAAATGCAATTCGTATAGTATGTTTCGAATGTTCAATACAGGGGAAGGGTTAGCTAACATGCTAAGTAGTTGCATAGTAGCTTAAAAGTAGTAAGTAGTAAGTTGCGTTAATTAACCTTCTGTCTTGTGTTGCATTTGGTATGGTTACATATCATACTAATTTGATTTACCTCTATTATGTTACGTCTAGTCTATGAGATCAGGCTGCTCTACCAGTTCCAATTCAGAATCAATTTTTAGCAAGGTCTGTGCTAAGTTCAAAGTTGCCAAAGCAAGAAGGAACTAATTAACTGGCCGTAACATATATGCACATCCATGAACTATTCCAAACAGCCACCAGCCAACATTACACCATGCCCCCGGATGTAGGCATGCTTCCCCATTCCTTCAATCACATTACAGGACTACCATAGCTACATTTCCTCAGGTCTCCATCCGCAATAAACTTGCAATTAGTTTCACAATTTCGCCTCCGCAAACGGCTGAATAATACAGCATGTCGGGGAGAATGACAGAGAACATGCCATACTCCGGAGAGATGTGACTATGTGAACAAAGTGCCGTCAGGCTTTGCCTTGGGTTTGAATGACAGCAGTGATTGGAGAACATTTGGGGCTTTCATTTTCGATGCAACCTGCCCCAGTGATTGATGGTTAATGAAACTCCAGGGCTGCCTCTCAAATGGCACCGTATGCGATTTGGTACACAGCCTAGAGCTTAGAGCGAACGTAGAGAAGTGCAGGGTGGTGGGAGTAGAGGCGTCGCTGTGATGGGGTTTCTGTCAAGGTGAGAGGCACAAATCCGATTTGGTGAGACATGGGGAAGAAAACATGGGGAGGAAAATTAAGCTTCCCCGTTTCTAAGAAAAACTGTGTGCATCAGTTTAAGGTGTGTGTGTTTGCAAATTTATGAATGTGTGTGTGTGTGCCTGCATGGGCTTGTGTTTATTTGTGTGTGTGTGTCTGTCGTGTGTGTGTCTGTCTGTGTGTGTGTGCCTGCATTAGCTCATGTATTTTACTCAGGTACTCATTGTTCTGTTTCAATGAACACATTGTATGTCGCTCACACACTTCTCTGTCCTGACTTGGGTTTAGGTGATGCAGCATCCGACAGATGGAGCCCAGATCCTGGGTCTCCATAGCAACGTGAAGGAGGTGCCGGTGCGTGCGGCCGAGCTCAGCGTGTATTCCCTGTCCAGTCAGCCCATTGACCATGAGGACGGCAGCGGGCAGCCAGGGACCAAGGCCAAAGCCTTAGGTGGGGACCTTGAAACCAGTGCCTGTCATCAAGTGTTTGGCTCGCATGCTGACGAAAGCTATTCATCCCGAAAACAGTTGTTTTTGCCATAATGTTATTTAATTGCATAAAGTATCCTTGTCCGAGTCTCCTGCCCAAAGGGCCGTTCTGGCTATCTCTTGTTTTTGTAGCATGAGCAAGCTTGATGTACAAGTACACCCCCTGGACTATCGCAGGGCTTTTAATTGCATAAAAAGTGCATATTTACATTGCACTTAGCCTGACAGTCGTGTGAGTGAAACCATTTCCTCTGCATTTACCCCCCCCCCCCCCCCCCACACACTTTTCTCCCCAACTTCAATCTTGTCTCATCTCTGCCACTCCTCAACGGGCTCGGGAGGCAAAGATGGAGTCATGCGTCCTCTGAAACATGACACGCCAAACCGCGCTTCTTAACACCCGCCTGCTTAACCAGAAAGCCAGCCACACAAATTTGTCGGCGGAAACACCATTCAGGCGCCCGGCCCGCCATAAGGAGTCGCTAGAGCATAACTGAGCCAAGTAAAGCCCCCCCGGCCAAACCCTCCCTAACCCGGATGACGCTGGGTCGAACCCAGGTTTGTAGTGACGCCTCTAGCACTGCGATGCAGTGCCTTAGACCGCTGCGCCACTCAGGAGGCCCAGGCAATTGCACGTTTTAATAGACATTTGTTTCTATATTGACAACTCGTTTTCACAAAGGTCATGACACAGAATGGCTGAGGTTAACTTTTCTAAAAAAAAGAAATGATTTTGAAAGAAAGGTATTTTGTGTAGCCTTTCGATGTCTCAATGTTTCAGTCATCCTTGTGTCACTCTAGAGATGTCTATACATTCACTACTTAAAAGTCTATTTACTGAAGTGCGTTAAGCCCACCACAGACCCACTAGTAGCCTGTGTAATTGCCTTTGTCCACAGACCCACTAGTAGCCCGTGTAATTGCCTGTGTCCACAGACCACTGTTAGTACCGGGGCCTATAGCCCTAACCATGACAGCTTAAGTACATTAGGACTAATGTTACTGAGGGAAAATGGAGGATATTAATCTCAGTGATTCTTAAGGCATTTACAACCTGGCACCTGATGTTCCCTTAGGATCCTCGTGCTCCCAGAGCCAAAATGGATGCCCAGTAAACGATACAGATGTCAGATGCACTAATGTAAAGGAATTCCCTCTGAAACTGACAGCCTGCGCCCCAAAATGAAATCATCTGTCAAGGATGAAATATTAGCCAGATGGCCGGCAAGCTATATGAAATCTCTTGAAAAAATTTACTGAACCCACTTATTCATTCAATTTTCCCGTCCTTGAGGAAGTATGGAGTGACATTAGAGGCATTTGAACTTACTTGACCTCTTTGTAGCTCACAGCCTCCGAGTGGAGCAATGGGACTAGCCCCTTAAAATCCATGCTAAATTCTCCAAAGTTTAACAGTGAGTGAATGGAGAATTGACATGTAGCTTATGCTCCTGTCTTTCACCCCAGATCGCTCCCCGGATATGGACAACTACTCAGAGGATGACGACGACAGCTACTCATCGGAGCAGGAAGCTAGCGACGATGCTGTTCAACCAGTGGTGAGACACAGTACATCTTACAGTTTGCCGTTGGGATGGATCTCCAGTTCGAATGATCTGTAATGAATATTTGCAGTCACACAACCCAAAATACACACTGTATACCAATACAGTAAATCCCTGCATACTATTTTTCCTGGGTTCTAGTTGTAGTTATAGACCAAAATGTCATTGTCTTAGTGTTTCTCAATCTATAACTCACAGACCTGCACTTTATTGTTCTAGCCCAGCGTTAACATACCTGATTACACTAATCTTGATGATCAGGTGGGTTAGTGCTGGGCTGGAACAAAAAGGTACATTCCCATGGGTTGTAAAACACGGCTCTCTATGACACAAAACTCTCTCTTTTGTAGGACCTGTACGATGAGGATGAGGATGTGCAAAGGAAGCCAAAGAAAAACCGGAGGAAAATGATTCGTACAACATCCATGACAAGGGTAAGGATGGGGGAGCCTCCCAAATACACATCAAACCTAGCTTGTTAGTTTATTTTAGTGCTAGAATGGGAATAGCCCCAGCATAGAGCCCTGAGTGGCCACGCTTCTCCTCCAGGCCTGCCACTCAGAAGAAATGCCATTCTGCCAGAGACTTAAGAGATTTGAACTTCACTGAGTTCGCCCCATTAGTTTGCGCTATATAGATGAAAGCTTTTTCTGCGATTGAATCAACATTATATTAGCCCCTTTTCAATGCAACAAACCAAAACAAATCTAACTTTGCAAGATTGAGTCTGTGATTTTGTTGTAGGCAGAGCCGGAGCACAACGGAGCAGAGTTCTATTGGCAGGGGTAGCCCACGAGCAGAAACGGAATTAAGCGAAGCACAGGCAAAATCTTAGAGGAAAACCTGCTTCAGTCTGCTTTCCATCAGACACTGGGAGACAAATTCACCTTTCAGCAGGACAACCTAAAACTCAAGGCCAAATATACACTGGAATTACCAATACGACATTGAAGGTTCCTGAGTGGCCTGGTTTTGACTTAAATCGGCTTGAAAATCTATGGCAAGACTTGAAAATGACTGCCTAGCAATGATCAACAACCATCTTGACGGAGCTTGAAGTGTTTAAAAAATATTAATAGACAAAGGTGATTGTAACATGTGTTTACCGGGGGGGTTGAAAACGTATGTAATCAATATATATTTGAGTTTTATTTTTCATTCATCTTTTAAAAAAAATTATATTTGATATTACCAAATATTTTGTATAGATCATAAAAAAGTACCATTAATTTCATTTGAATCCCAATTTGTAGCACAACAAAATGTGGAAATGTCAAGGGGTATGAATACTTTCTGAAGGCACTCTAAGTACAAACTACATTTAAATGCAATCAAGTTTTTCAGTCCCAATTCCTTGCTCCTGATAACTGTGTGCTCAGGTTTAGTGTGTGTGCTGTCTAGAAAGTTCCAAGCCAGTGCAAATGGGTGCAGTCAACAAGAGCCGGCTGTAATCTCTTTAAGGTGTGTCTGTGTTAGGTCTGCTCCTCAGTCTTGTTCTTTTCTGGGATGGCACAGAAGATGTCTCCAGTCTGCTAAATCCTAAATCCTTTGCTAAGCAGTAGTGACAGGAGAGTTGTCCTGGAATGAGTTCAACATCCACTTTTAGACCAAAACCCTGTGTAGATGACGCAGACTAAAACACCAACTAAGGATACAAATTAAGCAGGCACCAACACGCACAAACTGAGACCCGCACATGGGAGCTGGTAACACACACACACAAACATAAATCACAAATAACGCACACTATCAAATCCTTTACCCTAGGCCCGGGTATTTGCTTCAAGCGATAATCCTTGGTGTTGTTAATAATGACACGTCTGGCTCTCTCCAATGACCTAATGTGCATTTGGTGAATCATGCAACACGCCACGGTCACTTAAGGTCACCGAGGTCGAAGCCACTAAGCCATGTGAACATTAACTGACTTTTAATGGTGTAGCCAAGTACACTTGAGATGCTGTCACTCTTCAGATAAGAATATTAATAGGAGTAGGGTGAAATTGTCCCTAGACATTGATTTTGGTTCTGTTTTGCATTTTCCCAATGAATGAATATTGTTAGGATTGGAGGAAGGGAAGCTTATCCTAGATCTTTACCTAATGGATACTCCACACCGGAGCGTAATAACATTTGGCCGTGAAGACTAGACACACGGTATATTGTGTTAACTTTACTGTGATTTATTGCGCTCTCAACAGCTTTGTTGGTTACACTGACGTCTCTGAAAGATTAGCTTATGTCATGGCGTCAGCTAATGGGGATCCTAATAAAAATGTAGTTCTTTGTGTAGTCTTGTTGACATCAAACTCTTTCTTTCTTTCTCTTCCTCACTCTATTTCTCCCTCTCTCTCAATCTCCTTTACAGCAACCCAATTTCAAACAGAAGTTTGTGGCCCTTTTGAAGAGATTCAAAGTGACGGATGAGGTTAGTATTGCATGTTTCAACTGTTCTGTTTTATAGGAATAACAAGCTGCAATGGATTCATCTGCCAGTGCTTGTAGAATACTACAAGGTTCATAAAGTGGTCTTCGATTGTCCCTGTTGGAGAACCATTTCTTGTTTTCAGGTAGAACTTTTACCCAACGAAGAACCCTCAAAGAATCATTTTGTGAAAAAGTTATACCAACCAAAAAGGCTTCTACTACAGTGCTGGGACAGCTGAAGAACCCTTGGGTCTAGGTAGCCTCTTTTTTCAAAAAGTATATACCATTAGATCTGTTAATGACGTCCCAAATATATGGAGGTTATTGACTTTGACCCTTTCTGTTTACAGATCCATTTAATTGATTTAGGTGCGTTAGCTAGGCCCACTGATCAATAATGACAAAGCTCCTGGCATTGACAACTTAGATGGAAGGCTACTGAGGATGGTAGCTGACTCTATAGCCACTCCTATCTATCATATTTTTAATCTGAGCCTAGAGGAAAGTCTTTGTCCTCAGGCCTGCAGGGAAGCCAAAGTAATTCCGCTACCCAAGAGCGGTAAAGCTGTCTTTACTGGTTCTAACAGCAGACCTATAAGCTTGCTGCCAGCTCTTAGCAAACTGTTGGAAAAAATTGTGTTTGACCAAATACAATGCTATTTCTCTAAACAAATTAACAAAATACTTTCAGTTTGCTTATAAAGAAGAACACTCAACATGTACTGCACTGACACAAATGACTTATGATTGGTTGAAAAGAAATTGATAATAAGAAGATTGTGGGAGCTGTATTGTTAGATTTCAGTGCCGCCTTTGATATTACTGTCCATAACCTGTTGTTGAAAAAAACGTATGTGCTATGGCTTTTCAACCTCTGCCATAATGTGGATTCAGAGCTCTCGATCTAATAGAACTCATAGGGTTTTCTTTAATGGAAGCTTCTCTAATGTCAAACATGTAAAGTGTGGTGTACCGCAGGGCAGCTCTCTAGGCCCTCTACTCTTTTCTATTTTACCAATGACCTGCCACTGGCATTAAACAAAGCATGTGTGTCCATGTATGCTGATGATTCAACCATATACGCATCAGCAACCACAGCTAATGAAGTCACTGAAACCCTTAACAAAGAGTTGCAGTCTGTTTTGGAATGGGTGGCCAGTAATAAACTGGTAATGAATGGTGTGGATGTTGAACAAGTTGAGACTAAATTACTTGGCGTTACCTTAGATTGAATCCAAATGTTTTACCATGACAGTTTACAATGGTTGTAAAGATGGGGAGAGGTCTAGCCGTAATAAAGAGATGCTCTGCTTTTTTGACACCACACTCCAAAAATAAGTTCTGCAGGCGCTAGTTTTGTCTAATCTTGATTATTGTCCAGTCGTTTGGTTCAGTGCTGCAAGGAAAGACCTAGTTAAGCTGCAACTGGCCCAGAACAGAGCAGCACATTTGGCTCTTAATTGTAATCAGATATAAATACTATGCATGCCAGTCTCTCTTGGCTAAGAGTTGAGGAGAGACTGACTGCATCACTTCTTCTTTTTATACGAAACATTAATGTTTTGAAAATCCCAAATTGTTTGCATAGTCAACTTACACACAGCTCTAACACACACACTTACCCCACCAGACATGCCACCAGGGGTCTTTTTACAGTCCCCAAATCCAGAACAAATTCAAGAAAGTGTACAGTATTATATAGAGCCCTTATTGCATGGAACTTCCTTCCATCTCATATTGCTCAAATAAACGCCTCTCCCCTATTTGACATAGATAGTTATTGTGTATGCATTGATATGTAGGCTATGTGTGCCTTTTTTTAAATGTATGTAGGTCTGTCCTTGAGCTGTTCTTGTCTATTGATGTTCTGTATTATGTCATTCTGTATTATGTTTCATGTTTTGTGTGGACTCCAGGAAGAGTAGCTGCTACTTTTGCAACAGCTAATGGGTATCCTAAAAAAATACCAAATACCACTGTAGTCTCTAACATAACCTCACTCGCTGTCTACCAGTCTCGTCCTGAGAGCGCCACTGTCCTTTAGTCCTTAACAATATTACATCTCCTTCTAACAGGAAGTGACCTAAATAGGAAAGAAAACTGTCATAAATTGCACCTTATTCCATATATAGTGCACTACTTTGATCAGGGCCCATTTTTCACCATGTAGGGAATAGAGTGCCATTTGGGGGACACACCATGATTCAATGTGTACAGGGCTGGCTGGGTTCATTATGTGCAGTATTAGATCAACACATTTATTTTACTGACAGGACATTCTAGGGACCAATTGGTTGACCCCGGTCACAGCTTTGTCATGCATCCTGCCGTCGGACGAAATAAATGATTGAAAACGGTTGAAAATGTATTGTCCATGACAGCCGGTGCTTCACATTGTTCATCTTCCCTAACCCAAAGTTGTGCTTCAGCACCTGCCAATATATTGAATCATAATTACATACTCATAAATGACTCATTGGAATTGATGAGAGTGGCAGAGGTGTGGGAACCCTTGATTTGCAGCACTAGTTTATTACCGCACCAATCCAGACATTGGGATAGTTTGTAAAAGCCAATCACAAACTATTTGAGTCAAAATAAATGTAGATATTCAACTAGTGAGAATATGAGGGGAAATAAAATATTGTCCTGCAACAACAAAAAATGTCAAGATATACAGCAGAACGCTGATTTATTATCGCTTAGTGGTGAGTTTTTAATTGATATTTTTAATTGGTCTCATCTCGGTCATTAATGATTCATAAAAGGCCCAGAGACAACCAAGTCGGGTAATGTATGGCCTGTGGAAATTAATTAAAATCTTTTGTGCCTCTAAAATAAATCAATTTTGTTATGTGCTCCAAGTCATTTCAGAACTAATTGACAAATAATATAAATACTCTCCTAGTTGAAAGAACATTATCTGTGTATGTATGCATAGCTTCATAAGTCTAACTACAGTTTTCCAAATAACAGCAGCTGTTTGTCAACTCCAAAGGGAAATATGGAAAAATCCCAATTTCCTCCTTTGAGACCTGTCATGTTTCCAAAGAAAACACATTTCTATTGTAGAGAAAATGTATTCATCATGTTGTTACAATAGCAGTATGGCTCCAGATATATAAACTCAGTGGCCAGTTTATTATCTAGTACTGGGTCGGACCCCCGTTTCTCCAGAATATCCTGAATTCTTTGTGGCATGGATGCTACAAGGTATAGAGGTTAAACGTTGCTCAATTGGTTTCAAGGGACCTAACGTGTGCTAGGAAAACATTCCCCACTCCATTACACCACTGCCACCAGCCTGTACCGTTGACACTAGGCAGGATGGGTCCACGGACTCATGCTGCTTACGCCAAATCCTGACTGCCATCAGCAGGACGCAACAGGAACTGGGATTCATCAGATCAGGTGATGTTTTTCCGCTCCTCAATTGTCCAGTGTTGGCGATCGTGTGCCCATTCGGAGCCGCTTCTTCTTGTGTTTAGCTGATAGAACCCAGTTTGGTCGTCTGCTGCAAAAGCCCATCAGTGACAAGGACCGATAACTTGTGCGTCCCGAGATGCCTTTTTGCACACCACTGTTGTACTGCGCCGTTATTTGCATGTTTGTGGCCCGCCTCTTAGCTTGCACGATTCTTGCCATTCTCCTTCGACCTCTCTCATCAACGAGCTGTTTTCGCCCACAGGACTGCCGCTAACTGGATGCTATACTGTCATGTGTGAAAAGCCAAGGAGGCCGGCCGTTTCTGAGTTACTGGAACCGGCACGCCTGGCACCGAAGATCATACCACGCTCAAAGTCACTTAGATCACTTGTTTTGCCCGTTCTAACGTTCAATCAAACAGTAACTGGATGCCTGTCTGCCTGCTTTATATAGCAAGCCATGGTCACATGACTCACTGTCTGTAGGAGCAAACCATTTTCGTGAGCAGGGTGGGTGTATTTAAAAAGCTGGTGGTGTATGTATACAACTATTTTCTGAGTTACCAATGCTACTCTGAACTTTCAACTCCATCAGTCAGAGGGGTTATTCCTTGCCAGTGTGCTATTACTTGCTCTTTGGAAGTGATTTGATTGGTTGATGGATGGAGAGAGAGAGATTGACTGATTTGATTGATTGCTTGATTGACTGATCGATTAACTGACTGGTAATTTCACTGTCCATTTGTTGTTGCCAGGTTCTGGACTCTGACCCAGTGGACCAGACCCAGGAGGTGGAGGAGGATCTGGACCTGCTCTATGATAGTCTGGAGGTTTACAACCAGAGTGACAGCGGCCCTGAGATGGAGGACAACGAGAGTGTCCTCAGCACGCCCAAACCCAAACTCAAGTAAGGTTCTGCAAAATGTTAGCAGTATTGTATACCTTAACTGAAGTAAGTCCACACAAAATGTCCCAAATACAGACAGCTAAACCCAAACTCAAATAGGGCCCCATATCATGTCGCCAGTACACCTACACTCAAATATGACCGCACAAATGTTGTGAGTACAGCTAAACTCAGAGGGTCCCATATAATGCTAACACTCTAGTCAAAGTGAAGACCACGCATATTTCCCTCAGTGTTAAGGGGAGTTTATTTGTGCATTGTTACTGTACATGAAATCAGCGAGAGAGAAAAGAAAGTCGCTGCAGGGGAGAAACGTTAGAAACAATTGCAGCTGAATGACTAATATGAAAACATTACCTAAATGGGTCCACAAGTTAGTGTCACTACTACCCACCCACCTCAGCACAGTTATCAAGTATGTATTTTTTGTGAAAGTTTCAAATATGTTTTTTTATGTGGTTGTCACCCAGGCCCTTCTTTGAGGGAATGTCCCATT
The DNA here is from genome assembly GCF_034236695.1 of Oncorhynchus nerka. Classification (NCBI taxonomy): domain Eukaryota; kingdom Metazoa; phylum Chordata; class Actinopteri; order Salmoniformes; family Salmonidae; genus Oncorhynchus; species Oncorhynchus nerka. Next base: position 16,228,316 of record NC_088416.1, read on the forward strand.
CGAGCTCCCAGACTGAGATTGGGAGTCTACACAGTCAGAAGAGCCAGCCCAGGGACCTGGCCAGCATCGTAAGTACACACACACAGCATAAGGCCACAACAAGCCCTGCCACACACACTAACACACACACACACATTTTTTTTTGTCTCTGCTGAACTAGCCTTTTAATATAATTTGGATTAGCATGCTAATGCTAACATAGGTCCTACCGCTCCCATAGTTTTTTTTGACCCAACAATGCTCAAATGCTCTAAAGCTATGCAAACATGGGTAGGTTGCTGACTATCCAGATCCATTATCTATTTAGATCTCCAGGTTTCCTCTTTATTTAGCTATCAATAAGATGAGGAACATTTGTAGCTTGGATGAATTATCCCTTTAAATAGTAGTGATTTGTGACATCCGTATATATGCCAGGGGAATCATTTATCAATATTGCATAGAAACAATTAAGAAAAATAAAAGTATTTTATCAAGCAATTCTACGAGCGTCATACACACACCGATAGGCGATAACTGTTGATAAATACCAAATGTTCTGAGCCTCAGTGCTTGTGCACGACCTTGGCTATTTGCATTTCAAAACACCCCTAATTAACCATATATGAGCAAAATCATCCCTTTAATGCCAGTATGTAATATACAACGCCGTACCAAAAATACGACGGTGGATAGCACTTTAATGTGCACCAGAATGGCATGCTTTTTTAAATGTTTTGTACACTCAGTGTATTTTTCCAATTCTAAGCTTGACAAGCAGTTCCCTTATTCCACCACTTATCACTGTGCATACGCATGGTCATGGCTGTACATACATATACACACTCTCAAGCAAATGTTCATTGTGATAAATCTCACATTTTGTGTGGAAATGATCGCACGCATCGTTTACACACAGATTTGTGGCTACACATGATTGATAAATGAAGCCCCAGGCATTTCAAAGGATGAACTATCCCTTTAAATAGTTATGATTAGTGGCATCCGTATATATATATACCAGGCATTTTAGATTAGGTACATTTGTAGCTTGGGTGAACTCTCCCTATAAATAGTTAATTATTTTTGGCATCCGTATGCCAGGCAATTAAGATTTAATACATTTGTAGCTATACCCTTTAAATAGCCAATTATGTGTGGCATCCATATGCCAGGAATTTTAGATGTCCATTCTTGGATATTCTCTGAATTGTATGTATGGTAGTACCGTGTACTGCTGCACCAGACACTTTAACTGTGTGGGTGATTTGTTAGTGTGGGGGTTAGATATTGAGTAAGGCCCGATCGATTCTGCGTGCATGGTGTCCTAAGGCCTGCAGAAATTATTTGTACTGAGGAGCAATTGTCGTTAATTCAAGCAAATCAAACATGGCCACAAAATAGAACATTGATCGTCTCATTAAATATGTAGACACCAGCTATGAAAGTATCGGTAAAGGCATTTCAGAGTTGGACCCTGGCGCACGTTGAAGATGGAATCCACAGGAGGGGTAACAGTTTCACTGTCCGCCCCACCGCTGTTGTTATAGTTTTTGCTTCGTTGACGAAGCGGTGAGGAGCCTGGTAAATATTCTGCTGTTCTGTCCCACATGCAATGATGTCATAGGGAAGAAAACAGTGTTTGTTGTTTGCAGTAACTTCCTTGTTGTTGTAATATCACAAAAGGAGCGTGACAGGTTCACCATTAAGGATTACACCTTTAAGTGAGCAAACTTCTGGAATGTTGCAGATAGAAATGTCATGAATGCAGTGTGTTCCTGAAAATCTGATGTAGCTTGTGTCATGACAAAAGTAGATAGCTAAGGGGTAGCCAGCCACCTAAGGGTTAGTAATCACCTATTTCGCTGGCAGCAGGCGCATATGAAAACACACTGAATAGAGTTCATGTGATTTCTTACATGGAATTAGGATATGCTCAAGGGTGTCCCCTAGCAGACGGTTTTGGTAACTGCGTCCTGTGTTCTGCTCCTTTTAGGGTGGAGAGCTGCTGTCCCCGGACAGGGCCAAAGTCCAAATAGGGACCAAGTATACAGACGACAGCGCCAGATTGGAGTCTCCTGCAGGGGTGAGTGGGCAAGCTTCCCCAAGGTACAGCTCTAGGATCAGCTTCCCTTCCCCCAATTCTGACCTTAACCATAAGTGGGGGAAAACTGACCCAAGATCGGTGTCTAAGGACAACTTTATTCTACACCGGGCAACCTCTAGAGGATCCCTGTAGGCGTAACATATTTTGTGCTCTTCCTAAGTGCTCTTTCTCTCTTGCTTTGTGTCCTTTTCTGTTCTCTATCAATGGCTGGGCCGGTCTCTCTGTCTCTAGTACCTCTCTCCTCTTTCTTTCCACTCTGTCTCTCTTTTTGCCTGTCTCCTTGCCTCAACTCACTCATGTTCTCTCATTTGATGTCTGTCGTTCTCTCTAACTGTCTTTTTTTACCCCTTCTCTCTCTTTCTCACTAACCTTGTTTCCATCAACCCATTTTTATGAAAGTAATAAAAAAACGGATACAAAAAACTCAAGACAGGCCTAATGGAAACAGCAATTGTCAGTAAACATTCCTAAAATGTAAACGGAACGAAATACGGTAGACATGGTGGAAATAAATCCCGGGTTCTTAAACATTTTGTTTCTCTCTTCTCTCTCTCTCTCTCTCTCTGCGCTGCTATTTTGTCCATGATCATAAATCAGCTCCCATCTGTTTATTTTTCCACTCGACCATTTTTGATGCGAACAAGAGTACATTTACACTGTTACCACAAAGACCTCCATTATTACACACAAGCATACATGCACGCGCGCACACACACACACATTGTGTATACACACATGAGCGCGCTCATGGGGCGCGCCGGGGCGGCAGGGTAGCCTAGTGGTTAGAGTGTTGGACTAGTAACCGGAAGGTTGCAAGTTCAAACCCCCGAGCTGACAAGGTACAAATCTGTCGTTCTGCCCCTGAACAGGCAGTTAACCCACTGTTCCTAGGCCGTCATTGAAAATAAGAATTTGTTCTTAACTGACTTGCCTAGTTAAATAAAGGTAAAAATATATATATTTTTTTTAAATACACACACACACACACACAATATTTACAGTACACACACACATTATGTATAAACACACCGACACCACTCTTGAGGCCCAGGTCCAGCTGGCTGTAGAGAGGGCGTCAGTGTGCGTATTGGTCCGTGAGAAGAGCAGTGCTTTACATAGTGTTTTGTTATTCTTCACCGTTGCCTCTCGTGCTCCTTTGCCTCCTCTGCACTTGTTCATCCCGGGAACCCCGGCAACGAGGAGCACCTGACGACGCATTTCTTGGGAGAGGGAGGGACGGATTCTGAGGGGGCTTGTGTTTGAGGCCCAAGGACGGGATGTTCAGTGGCCAAACACATGATACTTACATGCACACACTGGGCTTCATGTGAATGTGTTTGCGGACATCTGCCAGGTGTTATGTGATGTTGTCACGGTCACCATGACAGCACATTGAAATGCATCGACAATGGGTACCCTGCACAGAAATAGCTGTTTTCTAGGTACTGTGTGCATTTCATCATCTTACGTATTGGTTGCGGTTGCTACCTCTTGGGCATGATCCAATTGAGAAAACAATGATCTCAATGGCTGCGTTCCAAATGGCACCATATTCCCAATGTAGTGTACTAATTCAGAGCCCATAGGGATCTGGTCAAAAGTAGTGCAATATAAATAAAATAGGGTGGGATGCAGATAATTGAGTTCACCTGTAAAACAGGTGTTCTCAACTCGCACAGGGTGAACCTTCGTGACTTGTGTCTCTGGTGTCAGTGAATTCCCACTGACAATACCAACTGGAAAAGGATTGTTAAGTTAAGTGTTAATTAATCTCTAGGGAGAGAAATGAACCAGAGGGAGCACGGTGCAGCGGATGGAAATCCAATGAATGAGTGAAATACCCTAGTATGTACTGTACATCCCTATATATTGAAAATATATTTTGAACTATATTTCTCCCATTATGTACAGGACGCGGAGGATGAGGAGACTAGGGCTGGCACAGGGTCAGGGGAGGCTAACCCCACTCCCATCAGCTGGGACCTGAGCACGGACAAACTGCCCGGCCCAGTGGCCAAACTCTGCAAGACCGAGTCCCAGACACTCATGTCGCCGAGGTAGCCGCCCACATGCACAACCGCTCACTTGCATGCATGTATGACATTTATGCATTCATGCACACACGCACAAAAACAGTCACACGCACACAGTCTCACACACAGTACCGCTTATTAACCCTTACACTATAACTAAACAAGGATGGGTGTGCTCGCTTTATTCCAACCCAGCACTAATACACCCGATACCACTAACTGTGATCCAGATTGACCGTGACTAGTTAATTATTTGAAACCAGTGTCGCAGTGCTGGGCTGGAACAAAGCCTGCAAACCCAGTAGCTCTCCAGGCCGTGAGTTGGATAAGACACATGCCCAAAATAAAATTGATGGGATGAGAGAGAGGAGGGGGCGGGTGAGATCAGGTCTACCTCTCTGACTGAGCACCTGGTGTCTTGGTTGTTCAGCGCAATACAGTGATTTCCCCTGCTACACCTATCTATAAACAAACTAATCAGCAGAATGACGTCCCCTAGCACAACTTCCACCGACTCTACTCATCTGATGAATCAAAGTCATATCCATTGAATAAGCAATCTGCCTAGTACAGACATTGCACATTTGTCGTTGTACATTTCTCCATTGTGCAAGGATACTTCAATGTGTAGCTGGCTTGTAACAACCACATACAGTGGTGCAAAAAAGTATTTAGTCAGCCACCAATTGTGCAAGTTCTCCCACTTAAAAAGATGAGAGAAGCCTGTAATTTTCATCATAGGTACACTTCAACTATGACAGACAAAATGAGAAAAATAATTGTAGGATTTTTAATGAATTTATTTGCAAATTATGGTGGAAAATAAGTATTTGGTCACCTACAAACAAGCAAGATTTCTGTCTCTCACAGACCTTCTTTAAGAGGCTCCTCTGTCCTCCACTCGTTACCTGTATTAATGGCACCTGTTTGAATTTGTTATCAGTATAAAAGACGCCTGTCCACAACCTCAAACAGTCACACTCCAAACTCCACTATGGCCAAGACCAAAGAGCTGTCAAAGGACACCAGAAACAAAATTGTAGACCTGCACCAGGCTGGGAAGACTGAATCTGCAATAGGTAAGCAGCTTGGTTTGAAGAAATCAACTGTGGGAGCAATATTAGGAAATGGAAGACATACAAGACCACTGATAATCTCCCTCGATCTGGGGCTCCACGCAAGATCTCACCCCGTGGGGTCAAAATGATCACAAGAACGGTGAGCAAAAATCCCAGAACCACACGGGGGTACCTAGTGAATGACCTGCAGAGAGCTGGGACCAAAGTAAAAAAGCCTACCATCAGTAACACACTACGCCGCTAGGGACTCAAATCATGCAGTGCCAGACGTGTCCCCCTGCTTAAGCCAGTACATGTCCAGGCCCGTCTGAAGTTTGCTAGAGAGAATTTGGATGATCCAGAAGAAGATTGGGAGAATGTCATATGGTCAGATGAAACCAAAATATAACTTTTTGGTAAAAACTCAACTCGTCGTGTTTGGAGGACAAAGAATGCTGAGTTGCATCCAAAGAATACCATACCTACTGTGAAGCATGGGGGTGGAAACATCATGCTTTGGGGCTGTTTTTCTGCAAAGGGACCAGGACGACTGATCCGTGTAAAGGAAAGAATGAATGGGGCCATGTATCGTGAGATTGAGTGAAAACCTCCTTCCATCAGCAAGGGCATTGAAGATGAAACGTGGCTGGGTCTTTCAGCATGACAATGATCCCAAACACACCGCCCGGGCAACGAAGGAGTGGCTTCGTAAGAAGCATTTCAAGGTCCTGGAGTGGCCTAACCAGTCTCCAGATCTCAACCCCATAGAAAATCTTTGGAGGGAGTTGAACGTCCGTGTTGCCCAGCAACAGCCCCAAAACATCACTGCTCTAGAGGAGATCTGCATGGAGGAATGGGCCAAAATACCAGCAACAGTGTGTGAAAACCTTGTGAAGACTTACAGAAAACGTTTGACTATCATTGCCAACAAAGGATATATAACAAAGTATTGAGATAAACTTTTGTTATTGACCAAATACTAATTTTCCACCATAATTTGCAAATAAATTCATTCAAAATCCTACAATGTGATTTTCTGGATTTTTTTTCTAATTTTGTCTGTCATAGTTGAAGGGTACCTATGATGAAAACTACAGGCCTCTTTCATCTTTTTAAGTGGGAGAACTTGCACAATTGGTGGCTGACTAAATACTTTTTGGCCCCACTGTAGATAATGTGTGGCAGCCATTTTGTGCTCATAAAATGCTTCCAGAACAAAAGCTTGAAAAGCTTTTGCTGGGGAGAGTGAAAGAGAAGGATTACATGGCCAGGATTGTCTGAGGAGTTCTGCTGTAGGCATATCTACTACTTAGTATTTAGTATTGGTGAATAACGTTTTTTTTTTATAAAGATTTTTCAGCAGTGGCTCAACCTGGCTCAGTGCTTCATTGGGTCCGTGCCTGTTTGTGGTCCACAGTAAAACAGAGAACAAGCTGCAGAGGCGTCCTAGGAGCACATCCATGAAGGACCGACAGAACTCCAAGGCCCAGAGTGACAGGACCAGCAGCATCGACAGCGAGACATCCCCGGAATCCAGGATCGCTGTCCAGGTGTGTGTGAGTGTGTGCACAATAGTAAAGTAAGCTAGTGTGTGTGTACAAGATCTACATATGTGTATACAGATAGACCATCTCTTTTACATCTGCCTCTTCCTCCGCCAGGTCCCCAGGAAGTCAGTGTATGACCAGCTAAACCAGATCCTTATCTCCGACGAGCAGCTCCCCGAGAGCATCATCCTCATCAACACCACAGACTGGCAGGGCCAGGTAGACTACTTTTGTGTTTGTGTTGGTCAGTGTGACTAATTAAGTGGTAAAAACAAGGGTACTGTCTATCTGGTCATATAATATCATTCAAAACAGTTGGTATCCGCTTTTTTTTATTTTTACAAAATCGTCAGTACAGTATTGTATAAAGACTATGAAATTACCCTCTTACCAAAAGTTCACCTACAAACAAGCAAGATTTCTGGCTCTCATAGACCTGTAACTTCTTCTTTAAGAGGCTCCTCTGTCCTCCACTCTTTACCTGTATTAATGGCACCTGTTTGAACTTGTTATCAGTATAAAAGACAACTGTCCACAGCCTCAAACAGTCACACTCCAAACTCCACTATGGCCAAGACCAAAGAGCTGTCAAAGGACACCAGAAACAAAATTGTAGACCTGCACCATGCTGGGAAGACTGAATCTGCAATAGGTAAGCAGCTTGGATTGAAGAAATCAACTGTGGGAGCAATTATTAGGAAATGGAAGACATACAAGACCACTGATAATCTCCCTCGATCTGGGGCTCCACGCAAGATCTCACCCCGTGGGGTCAAAATGATCACAAGAATGGTGAGCAAAAATCCCAGAACCACACGGGGGGACCTAGTGAATGACCTGCAGAGAGCTGGGACCAAAGTAACAAAGCCTACCATCAGTAACACACTATGCCGCCAGGGACTCAAATCCTACAGTGCCAGACGTGTCCCCCTGCTTAAGCCAGTACATGTCCAGGCCAGAGAGCATTTGGATGACCCAGAAGAAAATTGGGAGAATGTCATATGGTCAGATGAAACCAAAATATAACTTTTTGGTAAAAACTCAACTTGTCGTGTTTGGAGGAGTTGCATCCAAAGAACACCATACCTACTGTGAAGCATGGGGGTGGAAACATCATACTTTGGGGCTGTTTTTCTGCAAAGGGACCAGGACGACTGATCTGTGTAAAGGAAAGAATGAATGGGGCCATGTATCGTGAGATTTTGAGTGAAAACCTCCTTCCGTCAGCAAGGGCATTGAAGATGAAACATGGCTGGGTCTTTCAGCATGACAATGATCCCAAACACACCGCCCGGGCAACAAAGGAGTGGCTTCATAAGAAGCATTTCAATGTCCTGGAGTGGCCTAAGCCAGTCTCCAGATCTCAACCCCATAGAAAATCTTTGGAGGGAGTTGAAAGTCCGTGTTGCCCAGCAACAGCCCCGAAACATCACTGCTCTAGAGGAGATCTGCATGGAGGAATGGGCCAAAATACCTTTAACAGTGTGTGAAAACCTTGTGAAGACTTACAGAAAATGTTTGACCTCTGTCATTGCCAACAAAGAGTATATAACAAAGTATTGAGAAACTTTTGTAGGTGACCAAATACTTATTTTCCACCATAATTTGCAAATAAAGTCATTAAAAATCCTACAATGTGATTTTCTGGATTTTTTTCTCTCATTTTGTCTGTCATAGTTGAAGTGTACCTATGATGGAAATTACAGGCCTCTCTCATCTTTTTAAGTGGGAGAACTTGCACAATTGGTGGCTGACTAAATACTTTTTTGCCCCACTGTACCTGCTGGAGCACGTGCTATGGGTGGGTACTGCTATGGTGACCAGTGAGCTGAGATAAGGCGGGGGTTTACCTAGCAAAAACTTGTAGATGACCTAGAGCCAGTGGGTTTGGAAACTAATATGAAGCTAGGGCCAGCCAACGAGAGCGTACCGGACGAAGTGGTGGGTAGTATATGGGGCTTTGGTGACAAAGCTGTGATAGACTGCATCCAATTTGTTGAGTAGAGTGTTGGATGCTATTTTGTAGATGACATCGCCGAAGTCGAGGATCGGTAGGATGGTCAGTTTGACGAGGGTAAGCTTGGCAGCATGAGTGAAGGATGCTTTATTGCGAAATAGGAAGCCGATTCTAGATTTAATTTTGGATTGGAGTTGCGTAATGTGGGTCTGGAAGGAGAGTTTACAGTCTAGCCAGACACCTAGGTAGTTGTAGTTGTCCACATATTCTAAGTCAGAACCGTCCAGAGTAGTGATGCTGGACGGGCGGGCGGGCAGTTGGAGGCAGCGATCGGTTGAAGAGCATGCATTTAGTTTCACTTGCATTTAAGAGCAGTTGGAGGCCACGGAAGGAGAGTTATAGTATGGCATTGAAGCTTGTCTTGAGGTGAATTAACACAGTGTCCAAAGAAGGGCCAGAATGGTGTCATCTTTGTAGAGGTGGATCAGAGAATCACCAGCAGCAAGTGCGACATCATTGATGTATACGGGAGAAGAGAGTCTGCCCAAGAATTGAACGCTGTGGCACCCCATAGAGACTGCCAGAGGTCCGGACAGCAGACCCTCCGATTTGACACACTGAACTCTATCAGAGAAGTAGTTGGTGAACCAGGTGAGGCAGTCATTTGAGAAACCAAGGCTGTTGAGTTTGCCGATAAGAATGTGGTGATTGACAGAGTCGAAAGCCTTGGCCAGGTCGATGAATACGTCTGCACAGTAGTGTCTCTTATTGATGGCGGTTATGACATCGTTTAGGACCTTGAGCGTGGCTGAGGTGCACCCATGAACAGCTCTGAAACCAGATTGCATAGCGGAGAAGGTACTGTGGGATTCGAAATGGTTGGTAATCTGTTAACTACGCTTTTGAAGACCTTAGAAAGGCAGGGTAGGATAGATATAGGTCTGTAGAAGTTTGGGTCTAGAGTGTGTCCCCCTTTGAAGAGGGGGATGATTGCGGCAGCTTTCCAATCTTTGTGAATCTCAGGCGATACGAAAGAGAGGTTGAACAAGCTAGTAATAGGGGTTGCAACAATTTCGGCATATAATTTTAGAAAGAGAGGGTCCAGATTGTCTAGCCTGGCTGATTTGTAGGGGTCCATGGGGAGGCTTGGGCGAGATTCTGTGGGGGGTGTAGTGCAGTTGACCCGGGTAGGGGTAGCCAGGTGGAAAGCATGGCCAGCCGTAGAAAAATGCTTATTGAAATTCTCAATTTTGGTGGATTTGTCGGTGATGATAATGTTTCCTAGCCTCAGTGCAGCTGGGAGGAGGTGCTCTTATTCTCCATGGACTTTAGTGTCCCAGAACGTTTTTGAGTTTGTGCTACAGGATGCGAATTTCTGTTTGAAAAAGCTAGCCTTAGCTTTCCTAACTGCCTGTGTATATTGGTTCCTAACTTCCCTGAAAAGTTGCATATCATGGGGGCTATTCGATGCTAATGCAGTACGCCACAGGATGTTTTTGTGCTGGTCAAGGGCAGTCAGGTCTGGAGTGAAGCAAGGGCTATATCTGTTCCTGGGTCATTATTTTATTAACCATGGTCATTATGGCCAAACCGTTCTATTTTTGTTTCACATTTCTCCAAAAGGTACGATCTTTGTCCCCATGTGCAGTTGCAAACCGTAGTCTGGCTTTTTTATGGCAGTTTTGGAACAGTGGCTTCTTCCTTGCTGAGCGGCCTTTCAGGTTATGTCGATATAGGACTCGTTTTACTGTGGATTTTGATACTTTTTTTTAACTTCCAGCATCTTCACAAGGTCCTTTGCTGTTGTTCTGGGATTGATTTGCTCTTTTCGCACCAAAGTACGTTCATCTCTAGGAGACAGAACTCGTCTCCTTCCTGAGCAGTATGACGTCTTCGTGGTCCCATGGTGTTTATACTTGCGTACAATTGTTTGTACAGATGAACGTGGTACCATCAGGCGTTTGGAAATTGCTCTCAAGGATGAACCAGAATTGTAGAGGTCTACAATTTTTTTTCTGACGTCTTGGCTGATTTCTTTTTATTTTCCCATGATGTCAAGCAAAGAGGCACTGAGTTTGAAGGTAGGCCTTGAAATATATCCACAGGTACACCTCCAATTGACTCAAATGTTGTCAATTAGCCTATCAGAAGCTTCTAAAGACATGACTTCATTTTCTGGAATTTTCCAAGCTTTTTAAAGGCACAGTCCACTTATTTTATGTGAACTTCTGACCCACTGGAATTGTGATACAGTGAATTATAAGTGAAATAATCGGTCTGTAAACAATTGCTGGAAAAATTACTTGTCATGCACAAAGTAGATATAACTTGCCAAAACTATAGTTTGTTATCAAGAAATTTGTGGAGTGGTTGATACACTTAAGTGGGAGTCATTAAAACTTGTTTATGTAAACTTCCAACTTCAATTGTAGATATAGTGTTTTATGCTACTCAATCAGTAGCATTTGCATCAGCTGTGCACTCAACAAACATACTCGCTTTTAGAACATGTACAAGATCAGGTATTTTTTGACCTTCATATCTCTAAGCCTAGCTGGAGAAAGGCTTAGCAATCAGGGGGAATCCATTTCTTATGTAAACATAATGCAACTCTGAAGCATGTGCGCTCTCAAACACAGACTGTGTCGGCTTCTGATCCCAAGCCCCGTCTCACCTCTGTCTTGAAACCCCTTTCAACCCCGTTCTCTCTCATTCCCTCCCTTCCTGCAGTATCTATCTGAGATTCTCCATGAGCACAGCCAGCCTATCGTGTGCACCATCTCTGGTGCGGATGTCCATGCGGCCTTCAACACCATAGTCACCAGGATCCAGAGATTGTAAGAACTCGCTTCCTTCCTCTTTCTAATTCAATGATTGTAGTTGAGAGAAACAAATCGATTTCACTTTAACTTTGCTTCATTGTAAAAATGTAAATGTTTCTTGTAGACTTTTTAATGTGAATTTTAAAACAAGTTACTGTTTCTCATAATGTTTTTTCCCCCACTTCTCTGACTAGCTGTAACTGCAATGCCCAGACACCCCCCACCATCAAAGTGGCAGTGGCCGGAGACCAGAGTTACCTCAGCACCATCCTCAGGTGCTTCGTGGAGCAGCTGGCCAACAAGACGCCTGATTGGCTCAGCTACATCCGCTTCCTGGTCATCCCTGTTGGTAAGCAGCAATTCAGCCAATCGCCATGGAGTCCAGGTTCGGGTTGGTCGTCAATTCCATTTCAATTCAGTAGATTTAGGGGATAAATTGAAACTATCATTCATGCATTGGAAAAGTTCACAAACTGTAGAAAAATAATGGCCTAATTACCATTCTGCAGGCATAACGCAAGCCTCCCATAAATCATGCATTGACGTCAAACGGAAAACTGCACACAAAACACTAGTTACAGGAACAGATCTCATATAGGACCCTGGGTATCATAGCAGGCTAACAACATACAGACTAGAAAAGCTGGACTCCATGTTGTTTTCCTGTGTCCTTCTAATCAGTCTGCTCCTCCCTCTGCAGGCACTCATCCTCTGGCCAAACACATGTCTTCGTTCGACAGTAAGTTCAACAACATCTTCATGGACGCTGGCTGGAGGGACTTGTTCGGCAGACTGGAGGCTCCAACATCAGGTACAGCAAACGCTTATTATGAGCCAAAATACCATGCAGGATAGGGATCTGCTCATAATGCTTCATAAATGCAGTTACAAATGTTTAGGAACATCTATCAGCATTATGGTGCGTTATGCGTCACATCAAAACAATGTTATTGATCACATACACGTGTCTAGCAGATGTTATTGCGGTTTTAGCGAAATGCTTGTGCTTCTAGTTACGACAGTGCAGCAATATCTAACAAGTAATATCTAACAATTTCACAACATATACACATCAATCTAAGTAAAGAATGGAATTAAGAATAAATATATGGACAGGCAATGTCAGAGCAGCATAGACTAAGATGCAGTAGAATAGTATAGAATACAGTGTATAAACTCAGCAAAAAAAGAAACATCCCTTTTTCAGGACCCTATCTTTCAAAGATAGTTTGTAAAAATTCAAATAACTTCACAGATCCTCATTGTAAAGGGTTTAAACACTTTTTCCCATGCTTGTTCAATTAACCATAAACAATTAATGAACATACACCTGTGGAACGGTCGTTAAGACACTAACAGCTTACAGACGGTAGGCAATTAAGGTCACAGTTATGAAAACTTGGAACACTAAAGAGGCCTTTCTACTGACTGAAAAACACCAAAAGAAAGATGCCCAGGGTCCCTGCTCATCTGTGTGAACGTGCCTTAGGCATGCTGCAAAGAGGCATGAGGACTGCAGATGTGGCCAGGGCAATAAATTGCAATGTCCGTACTGTGAGACGCCTAAGCGCTACAGGGAGACAGGACGGACAACTGATCGTCCTCGCAGTGGCATACCACGTGTAACAACACCTGCACAGGATTGGTACATCCCAAACACCACAACTGCGAGACAGGTACAGGATGGCGACAACAACTGCCCTAGTTACACCAGAAACACACAATCCCTCCATCAGTGCTCAGACTGTCTCCAATAGGCTGAGAGAGGCTGGACATCAGTGCTCAGACTGTCTCACAAGGGGTGATGTTTGGATTTGCATTTATCGTCGAAGGAATGTGCGTTACACAGAGGCATGTACTCTGGAGCGGGATCGATTTGGAGGTGGAGGGTTTGTCATGGTCTGGGGAGGTGTGTCACAGTATCATTGGACTGAGCTTGATGTCATTGCCTGCAATCTCAACGCTGTGCGTTACAGGAAAGACATCCTCCTCCCTCATGTGGTACCCTTCCTGCAGGCTCATCCTGACATGACCCTCCAGCATGACAATGCCACCAGCCATACTGCTCTTTCTGTGCGTGATATCCTGCAAGACAGGAATGTCAGTGTTTTTTCATGGCCAGCGAAGAGCCAGGATCTCATGCGCTGCACTACTTAATGCAGCTGGTGGCCACACCTGATACTGACTGTTACTTTTGATTTTGACCCCCCCCCCCCCTTTGTTCAGGGACATATTATTCCATTTCTGTTAGTCACATGTCTGTGGAACTTGTTCAGTTTGTCTCAGTTGTTGAATCTTGTTATTCTCATACAAATATTTACACATGTTAAGTTTTCTGAAAATAAACGCAGTTGACAGTGAGAGGACGTTTCTTTTTTTTGCTGAGTTTACATATGAGATGAGTAATGCTAGATATGTAAACATTATTAAAGTGACTGGTGTTCCATTTATTCAAGTGGCCAATGATTTCAAGTCTGTGTATATAGGCAGCAGCCTCTCTGTGCTAGTGATGGCTATTTAACAGTCTGATGGCCCTGAGTTAGAAGCTGTTTTTCAATTTCTCGGTCGCAGCTTTGATGCGCCAGTGCTGACCTCGCCTTCTGGATGATAGCGGGGAAACAGGCAGTGGCTCGGATGGTTGTTGTCCTTGATGATCTTTTTGGCCTTCCTGTGACATCAGGTGCTCTAGGTGTCCTGAAGGGCAGTTAGTCTGTCCCCGATGAAGTGTTGTGCAGACCGCACCACCCTCTGGAGAGCCCTGTGTTTGTGGGCGATGCAGTTGCCATACCATGTGGTGATACAGCCCAACAGGATGCTCTCAATTGTGCACCTGTAAAAGTTTGTGAGGGTTTTAGGTGACAAGCCAAATTTCTTCAGCCTCACCAGGTTGAAAAGGCGATGTTGCACCTTCTTCACCACACTGTCTGTGTGGGTGGACCATTTCAGTTTGTCAGTGATATGTACGCCGAGGAATTTAAACGTTCCACCTTCTCCACTACTGTCCCGTCGATGTGGATGGGGGGATGCTCCCTCTGCTGTTTCCTGAAGTCCACAATCATTTTCTTTCTTTTTTGACGTTGAGTGAGAGGTTGTTTTCCTGGCACCAGACTCCCAGAGACCTTACCGCCTCCCTGTAGGCTGTCTTGTCGTCGTTGGTAATCAAGCCTACTACTGTGTTGTCTGCAAACTTGATGATTGAGTTGGAGGCATGCTTGGCCACGCAGTCATGGGTGAACAGGGACTTCAGGAGGGGGCTGAGTACGCACCCTTGTGGGGCCCCAGTGTTAAGGATCAGTGAAGTGGAGGTGTTGTTTCCTACCTTCAGCACATGGTGCCAGCCCGTCAGGAAGTCCAGGACCCAATTGCACAGGGCGAGGTTCAGACCCAGGGCCTCGAGCCTAATGATGAGCTTGGAGGGTACTATGGTGTTGAATGCTGAGCTATAGTCAATGAAGAGCATTCTTACATAGGTATTCCTCTTCTCTAGATGGGATAAGGCAGTGTGCAGTGTGATAGCGATTGCATCGTCTGTTGACCTATTAGGGCGGTATGCAAATTGAAGTGGGTCTAGGGTGACAGGTAGGGTGGAGGTGATATGATCCTTGACAAGTCTCTCAAAGCACCTCATGATGACAGAGGTGAGTGCTATGGGAAGATAGTCATTTAGTTCAGTTATCTTTGCATTCTTGGCTACAGGAACAATGGTGCCCATCTTGAAGCATGTGGGGACAGCAGACTGGGATAGGGAGAGATTGAATATGTTCGTAAACACACCAGCCAGCCGTCTGGGCCGGCAGCCTTGCGAGGGTTAAGACTTTTAAATGTCTTACTCACGTCGGCAACAAAGGAGAGCCCACAGTCCTTGGTAGCGGGTCACGTCGGTGGCACTGTGTTATCCTCAAAGCGGGCAAAGAAGGTGTTTAGCTTGTCCGGAAGCAAGGCGTTGGTGTCTGCGACGGGGCTGGTTTTCCTTTTGTAGTCCGTGATTGTCTGTTGACCCTACCACATATGTCTCGTGCCTGAGCCGTTGAATTGCGACTCCGCTTTGTCTCTATACTGACATTTTGCCTGTTTGATTGCCATGCGGAGGGAATGACTGCTCTGTTTGTATTCTGCCATATTTCCAGACACCTTGTTATGTTTAAATGTGGTGGTTTGTGCTTTCAGTTTTGCACGAATGCTGCCATCTTTCCACTGTTTCTGGTTAGGGTAGGTTTAAATAGTCACAGTGGTACAACATATCCTATACACTTCCTGATAAAGGCAGTTACCGTTTCAGTATATTTGTCAATATTATTCCCGGAAGCTACCCGAAACATATCCCAGTCTGCGTGATCAAAACAATCTTGAAGCGTGGATTCCGATTTGATCAGACCAGCATTGAATAGTCCTTAGCACCGGTACTTCCTGTTTGAGTTTCTGCCTACAGGAAGGAAGGAGCAAAATGGAGTCGTGGTCAGATTTGCCGAAAGGAGGGGGGGCTTGTATCCCGGAAGTTGGAGTAACAGTGGTCTAGAGTGTTTCATCAGCGCGAGTACTACAGTCGATATGCTGATAGAATTTGTTCTTAAAAAGTACTAGTTTGTTAATTATAATATCGTATTTATTATTAAAAACATTATTACAAATATACAAGTTATTATTTATGTACAGGGTATTCATTGCAGGAAGTTTTTCCGAATATTTATTTTAGCATAATATGCTCGCATCCACACAATATTAGTATATTTTGATGCTTCTACTGTTGCAT
Organism: Oncorhynchus nerka; assembly: GCF_034236695.1. Lineage (NCBI taxonomy): Eukaryota > Metazoa > Chordata > Actinopteri > Salmoniformes > Salmonidae > Oncorhynchus > Oncorhynchus nerka. The sequence continues at coordinate 16,244,569 of NC_088416.1, forward strand.
TAGTGTATGTGTTGAATGATAATACAATACATGAATAATAATAATAAAATAATAATAAATGGGATTTAAAAAGGGTGTAAGAACAAAAACATTATAGGTTGTGCCCTCCACTTTGAGTTTCCATAGACAACATTGATGTAGCAGGCCGCGTGTCTCAGTACCTGGCTGGGGCCAGCGTCTCGCACCAGTGTCCCATCTCTGAGGCCATGCTCACCTACAAACAGAAAAGGTAAGGTGTGTGTGTGCAAGCAAGCGTGTGCATGCATGTGAGTACAGAATGAATGGGTGATATTTAAGGGTGTGTGCATGTGTTTATGAAATGTCTGGTAAAATGTAGATATTATGTATGTAGATATTTTTGTATGCTATTATTCTATTATGCTATTAAACTATATTTGGATTATCTATTGTGTTCTATAGTGCTCCCTCTACGCTTCAGATTTTTCAATTTAGTGGCTTCATTCTCATTAATTTATCTTTGGAAAAAGCAGCACTAATGCTAATTTCAACCATATTCAATCACGTTCATCGACCACATTTGCTTATTTAAATTAGCACCAACAGAATAACAACATGTGAACTCCACTTTGACAGAACATATTTTGCGACAGTTGACTCATAACTCATGAAGAAAGAACAACGACGATTCGTACCATTTTACCACACTGAGTTATTCTACCTTTTTCTTTCATTTGCATTCAAGGAAGAGAAGCTTGTATTTTGATTTTTACATCAGGTACCTGGCCGCAGCCTTTCGTTTGACCCCGCCCCCCTGCTGTGTTGCATTTTGTACACCAATATAACCTGTGACCCCTTGTTGTCTAATGTCTAACCCGCCCACACATAACTCGCTGTTCGTCTTAACTTCATATCTGGTCTGCATCGACTACCCCCGTATTGATTTGAGTTTTTGCATGTCTTACTGTCTTAACCACTTGTTTGTTTGTCTGGCTTGGTTGGCTTTTGGTTTGGATTTGGTTTGGATATGTGGATTTTGGATAATATACAACCGCATTAAAGGTACAGTCAGCAATATGACATCATCATCCACTGCTGGGTGACTTCCTGCTTACAGAAGTCAACAACAAAAGTCGAATCTGCCAAGGCTGCCTCAAAGGAGTGCCGAACTTGCAAATTGGAAAGAGCCCATACTGGCCATCTGTTATTGTTGAAATATGTAATCAGGAAGTCGCCCCGCTGTGTTTGATGATGTCACATTGCTGACTCTACCTTTAAGGTCTCCCAAATACATTGCTCTTTGAAGTTGGGAACAGTAGGGCAAACTGTTGACTCAATGAGATCTAAGAGAAAATGGTTGACATTGATGTGTTCTTTCCTATTACCTCAGAGAGAGGGGGGATGAGTGTAAAGAAGGAGAGATGACAGTGGAGATCTAATTAGGTGGTTTGAAGAGGAGGGAGGGAGGGGTGGGTGGATAGTGCAGAGGTAGAGAACATCAGCCACGTGACACACTCTATCACACACACCGACACACACACCTGCATGTGTGACTGTTATTTTCAAATCTCTGCTCAGATGTCACTGTTGACCCACCTCAGAAACCATTTTTGCCCACACACCCACACACTTTATATCCACCAGGGAGGATGAGCACTCAAACATTTAAAGGTCACCTTAACAATTACCAGGCGTATAAAAGGCACGGTGTACTGTATTATAGGAACAAAGGGGTGCTGAAAGGTGACTTTTGATTGGCTAATCCCAGTCTCTCCCGGTCTCCCCTTGGTGACAGAGACAGAGTCCACTGAGTATTGTCACAACATGACGAGAGCCGACCGAGTCCAAACTCTGCAGAGAGGAGTAATGCTTTCATCTATCATGTGTTTTCAGATCAGTGCCATTGAAGAACAGGAGACCAGGAGAGGAAGCCGCGTTAGAATATTGAGACACACCTGAAGATTATCCTAGATCAGGGCTCTACAACAATGTTCCTGGACTGTTTTTGCTCCAACCCCAATTATAACTAAACTGATTCATCAACCTGCTATATATTAGAATCAGGTGCCCTAGATTAGACTTAAAGTGAAACCCTACAGGATCGTAGCTCTCCAGGAACAGGGTTGGAGAACCCTGTCCTAGATAATATTCTGGTCAGATAGGCAGGGGAGACTGTACTGTACACCAAGGGCCCGACTTGAATTTGCTTAATGTGCATCATTTGTACCTACTTGTCTTCTTTCTATTTGAAAAGCAAGGGTGCAAAGTCTCAGATGTGTATACTCAATATTTTAGTCAATGCTTTTTCCATCTTTAAAAACTCTAGAAAACCCTCAATGCTACTCTCAGGTGTGTTTCACGAGGGAGATTAACTTGTCATGCTTTGTTTGTCCTATCTCTTTGCTATCCTAACATGCTTTTCTCACAGCTCTTTTCACCATGCGCTCCAAAAATTCACCCCCTCTGGCCTCATTTTGCAAGTTATTTTGGTTTTACACCAGCCGTATCCAGCTTTTTGAGCTAATTTGGGGGGGATTTGTGAGAAATAGCTTTGGTAAGACTACGGCAGCACTACCAACTTCACATAGAAGTAGTTGACTGGGACCGAACATATGAAATATGCTAACTATCCTTTAACCCTCTGTCTATAAAGGCCCCTTTACAAATACAGGGGTGAATTCTAACTTCTACTTAAGTAAACTTTTTGCTTAGTCTCCCATTGACATCAATGAATAACTAAGTTAAAACCTAAATGTACCTACATGGAAATTAGGATTTGCCCCACACTGTATACCGGGTGTGCATAGCTCTGGTCCTTGAGTGCCATAGTTCTGTTGATTTCAGTCTGTAGATTTTTTTTCAGCCAATCAGTATTCTTAAGTACTGAGAAACCAAAACCAGCGGGATTGCAGAACTCACCCTGTATATTGGGTTCACGTTCAATGTCACCAACAATGTTAACCCCCTCACTCCTCCACTGCTCACGTCACAGCAGGCTTACAACACATCCGTTTAGGGGTCGGTTGTAAGGAGCGTTCCCTGGCATTCTCATCGCGGCATGACCTTCATTCCCAAAATGTTCCTGGTTTTCCAGAACCAGTTGGGAGGCGCCATGTCTCATCGATTCCGATTGGACATCCCTTAGCCACACACACAAACTCATTCTTCCTTCAGCGCCATCACACCACCACATCCAAACAGGGAGAGTGTTGATCCTGGTGCGTTGTGTTAACGCAAAACTAACATTATTATATGTTATCCATTCGCTCCCTCAGCCCTGACGAGGACTCCTGTCAGAAGTTTGTGCCATTCATTGGGGTAAGAATAGTCACTTGCAACGAAATAACTTGAGTGTTATCTTTGAGCGCTCATCTCCAGTTAGATAATTATCTGTCATTTATTTGAAGCTGTCATTATAATACACAATGACAACAGATTTGTATTGCTGTTTTATTGAGGAAAGTTTTACATGCAATGACTCTGATATGTGGTTGTTTTCTACTTACACTCTCACAGTGCATTCAGAAAGTATTCAGCCCCTTTACTTTTTACACATTTGTTATGTTATGTTCTAAAATGGATTAAATAAAACATTTTCCTCTTAAATCTACACACAATAAAAACTGACGAAGCGAAAACAGGTTTTTAGAAATTGAGCTCCGGTGCATCCTGTTTCCATTGATCATCATTGAGATGTTTCTACAACTTGATTGGAGTCCACCTGTGGTAAATTCAATTGATTGGGCATGATTTGGAAAGGCACACACCTGTCTATATAAGTTCCCACAGTTGACAGTGCATGTCAGAGCAAAAACCAAGCCATGATGTTGAATGAATAGTCCGTAGAGCTCCGAGAAAGGATTGTGTTTTGGCACAGCTCTGGGAAAGGGTATTCTTGCAGCATAGAAGGTCCACAAGAACACAGTGGCCTCCATTATTCTTAAATGGAAGAAGTTTGGAAGCACCAAGACTTGTCCTGGAGCTGGCCGCCTGGCCAAACTGAACAATCAGGGGAGAAGGGCCTTGGTCAGGGAGGTGACCAAGAACCCGATGGTCACTATGACAGAGCTCCAGAGTTCCTCTGTGGAGATGGGAGAACCTTCCAGGAGGCCTTTAAGGTAGAGTGGCCAGACATAAGTCACTCCTCAGTAAAAGGCACACGACAGCCCGCTTGGAGTTTGCCAAAAGGCGCCAGATCATGAGAAACAAGATTGAACTCTTTGGCCTGAATGCCAAGTGTCACATCTGGAGGAAACCTGGCACCATCCCTAAGGTGAAGCATAGTGGTGGCAGCATCATGCTGTGGGGATGTTTTTCAGTGGCAGGGACTGGGAGACTAGTCAAGATCGAGGGAAAGATGAACGGAGCAAAGTACAGAGATGTCCTTGATGAAAACCTGCTCCAGAGCACTCAGGACCTCAGACTGGTGCAAAGGTTCACATTCCAACAGGACAACGACCCTATGCAAACAGCCAAGACAATGCAGGAGTGGCTTTGGGACAATTCTCTGAATGTCCATGAGTGGCCCAGCCAGAGCGCAGACTTGAACCAGATCGAACATCTCTGGAGAGACCTGAAAATAGCTGTGCAGCGACGCTCCCCAGCCAACCTGACAGAGATTGAGAGGATCTGCAGAGAAGTATGGGAGAAACTCCCCAAATGCAGGTGTGCCAAGCTTGTAGTGTCATAGCCAAGAAGTCTCAATGCTGTAATCTCTGCCAAAGGTGCTTCAACAAAGTACTGAGTAAAGGGTCTGAATGCTTATGTAAATGTGATATTTCCGTTTTAATTTGGGGTCACCTAGAAATGTCCTTGTTTTTGAAAGAAAGTAAATTTTTTGACCGTTAAAATAACATCAAATTGATCAGAAATACAGTGTAGACATTGTTATTGTTGTAAATGACTATTGTAGCTGGAAATGGTAGATTTACAAAAAAAAAAATATATATATATATATATATATATATATGGAATATCTACATAGGCGTACAGAGGCCCATTATCAGCAACTAGGCCCATTATCAGCAACCATCACACTGTGTTCCAATGGCATGTTGTGTTAGCTAATCCAAGTTTATCATTTTAAATGAGTAATTGATCATTCGAAAACCCTTTTCCAATTATGTTAACACAGCTGAAAACTGTGCTAACAAAAAATCTGATTCAAGAATAAAAAAAACTGGCCTTCTTTTGACTAGTTGAGTATCTGGAGCATCTATCAAAGGCACAAGGCGAGACCTAAATGCAGACACAGGAGGCAGATGGTTGGAGTCTTACAATATTTATTAATCCAAAGGAGTAGGCAAGAGAGTGGTCGTGGACAGGAAAAAAGGTCAAAACCAGATAAGAGTCCAGGAGATACAGAGTGGCAGATGCTCATGGTCAAGGCAGGCAGAATGGTCAGGCAGGCGGGAACAACGTCCAGAAACAGGAAAGGGACAAAACCGGGAGGACTAGAAAAAGGAGAATGCAAAAAAAGCAGGAGAACGGGGAAAACGCTGGTTGACGTGGAAATTACGAACTGGCACAGAGAGACAGGAAACCCAGGGATGAATACACTGGGGAAAATAATCAACACCTAGAGGGGGTGGAGAAGGACAGGTGAAACAAATCAGGGCGTGACAGCATCAGCATTTGTGGGTTCGATTACAGGCTCAAAATGGCCAGAAACAAAGAACTTTCTTCTGAAACTCGTCAGTCTATTCTTGTTCTGAGAAATGATGGCTATTCCATGCAAGAAATTGCCAAGACACTGAAGATCTCGTGCAACGCTGTGTACTACTCCCTTCACAGAACAGCGCAAACTGACTCTAACCAGAATAGAAAGAGGGGTGGGAGGCCCCAGTGCACAACTGAGCAAGAGGACAAGTACATTAGTGTCTAGTTTAAGACGCCTCACAAGTCCTCAACTGGAAGCTTCATTAAATAGTGCCCGCAAACACCAGTCTCAACGTCAACAGTGAGGAGGCGACTCCGGGATGCTGGCCTTCTGGGCAGAGTTGCAAAGAAAAAGCCATATCTCAGACTGGCCAATAAAAATAAAAGATTAAGATGGGCAAAAGAACACAGACACTGGACAGAGGAACTCTGCCTAGAAGGCCAGCATCCCGGAGTCGCCTCTTCACTGTTGACGTTGAGTCAGTTTGTCAATTTCTACCCCTGGTCAGCTGTAAGTGCTGTTAGTGGAAGTGGAATCATCTAGGAGCAACAGCGGCTCAACCGCAAAGTGGTAGGCCATAGAAGCTCACAGAACGTGTACCTTGTAAAATCTTTTGTCCTCTGTTGCAACACTCACTACCGAGTTCCAAACTGCCTCTGGTAGCAACATCAGCACAAGAACTGTTCGTCGGGAGCTTAATGAAATGGGTGGCCAAGCAGCTGCACACAAGCCTAAGATCACCATGCACTATGCCAAGTGTCGGCTGGAGTGGTGTAAAGCTTGCCGCTGTTGGACTCTGGTTCAGTGGAAATGTATTCTCTGGAGTGATGAATGACCCTTCATCGTCTGGCAGTCTGACGGACTAAACTGGTTTTTGCGGATGCCAGGAGAACACTACCTGCATAGTGCCAACTGTAAAGTTTTGTGGAGGAGGAATAGCGGTCTGGGGCTGTTTTTCATGGTTCGGGCTAGGCCCACTAGTTCCAGTATAGGGAAATCTTAACGCTATAGCACACAATGACATTCTAGACGATTCTGTTCTTCCAACTTTGTGGCAACAGTTTGGGGAAAGCACTTTTCTATTTCAGCATGACATTGCCTCCGTGCACAAAGCGAGGTTCATAGAGAAATGGTTTGTCGAGATCGGTGTGGAAGAACTTGACTGGCCTGAACAGAGCCCTGACCCCAACCACATCGAACACCTTTGGGATGAATTGGAATGTCGACTGCGAGCCAGGCCTTATTGCCCAACAACATCAGTGCCCGACCTCACTAATGCACGAGTGGGATGTTTGACAAACAAGTGTCCACACACTTTTGGTCATGTATTATACCTTGGTTAAATGTACTGACTGGATAAGAGTGTCTGTTAAATGACCAGAATGTAAATCTCAATCGTGGTTTTTGTCCCCCCACAGCTGGTGAAAGTGGGCATCGTTGAGCACAACCTTTCAACCTCAAGTAAGACATCCTACTCTTTATTTTCCTTTGACCCCTATGTTTGCTTTGTATTGTCTGATAATCCATTGTTTCGAATGCAATGGGAGGAAGAAGGGAAGACTGAGAGAGAAGAGGCCCAGCAGGCAAAATACTGAATGCATGACGTCTTAATCATGTAATATTTTTCTTGTAAAATGGTTTTCTGGTTAAAAGACTTAATATGACTCTTTTACAACCGCTGTTGCGCCTTTTTCATGATGAGATCAAGACGTCATGAGACAGACGTCATATTGGTTGTTAATTGGTTACATAACCCGAATAAACCAGATAAAGATGCATTTTTTCTGGTTACTTAAAGACGTTAACAAAACCTCCTCCTCCCTAATCCCCAGTGGACTCTGATGATGCTGTGATGGGGAGCATCAATATGCTGGCCTCCCCTCCCCCCCAGCCGGGACCACTCTACATGAAGGACCTGACCTGCACCCCGCCCCCCTCCCCCTCCGTCTCAGCCACCCTCGCCGGAGCCGGGTACGTACTGTACCCAAGATGTCTTGTTAATTAATGTATCTTTCCTTCCTTCTTTCCTTAAACATTATTTGATCTCAAGGTTCAACCTTATAACTGTACAATGGCTACAACCCCGACAGAGGCCCATTGGCCACAGTAGCCAATAAAACAATTTCAGAAGGTACAGGCCACACCTTCCACATGAATTAGTTTCTTATTATATTTTGGATTCTGATGGGGTAAGGCAGTGGAACTTTGCTCATGAGGCATTTGTAAACTATATTTTATTAATTTAAATGGCAAAAGATGGACCAATCTGGAGTGTGTGACAAAGGATAGCCATCCTTCAACACCCCGCTTTCCTGCCACTCCCAGATGAATGACCTTTCTCCATCCAGATGTTCCTTGGAGACCAGATGTTGGGAAGACCACTTGTCTTCTGTGTTCCAGTCTTTCACTGGAGCTCTACTGTACCCTTTCTCTTCTTCCTTTTTATGACTTGACCTGTAAGGTGTACATAATAAACTAAACTGGCTACAGCCACACACAAGTTCAGATGGTACTCTACCTTGCAGTTTGGGCCTTTTTCTTCCCTTTCATGGATACAAAACGTTCATATGACGTTCTTGTGACGTTTCTCTCCCATATCCCTCCGCCGTGCAGCTCTCCGGTGACGGGCGGGGAGGTGATGGGTCTCCAGGTGGACTACTGGGCATGTCACGGCGTCGACAAGAAGAAGGAAGGCGAGAAGCGAGACGTGGGCATCAAGAATACCCTGAAGAGCAACTTCCGCTCGCTGCAGGTGTCCCGCATCCCCAACGGGGGCGAGCTGACCCCTCCTCCCGGCATGGCCATGACCGTCGTCATGAAGGAGAAGAACAAGAAAGGTGGGTGTGTCACTGATGAAGAAGACGTCTTTTTCTGGTTGTAATCTAGTTGGCCAAATACAGCAACAACCGGATGTTGTGTTTATGTCGTCACGAAAAATACATCTTTAGTAAAAATGAATATAATAATTGTAAAATAAATGTTTTATTTTGTACCGTGTATGGCAAATTATCTCTTTATTTTACTGATGTCCTCTCTCTCTCTTCTCTTTCTCACACTTTGATGAGCAGTGATATTCCTGAGTAAAAAGCCCAAGGAGAAGGAGGTGGACTCCAAGAGCCAGGTGATCGAGGGCATCAGCAGGCTGATCTGCGCTGCCAAACACCAGCACACCATGCTGAGAGGTACAGGCCTGACAAACACACTCACACATACGTAAGCATACACACATACCCACAAATAGGGCTGCGGTGACCGTCAGTGCTTGACTTGGGCAGGAGCTCACCAGAGCTGAGTACTGGCACATCACATTTTCTACTGCTTGAGCTCCTGTTCCTCGAATAGAATATTAACTCAAAAGTGGAGCACCTGCACCTAAATATAAGCAGTACTTGCACCCAAAATGAGTACTGTCACCTATTTCAGTCCAAATCAAGTACTGCTGACCGTATTACCGCCACACCTCCAGTCATGAGTCATGACCGCAGTCAAATTCCATGTGACCGTTGAGTCACGATAATCTCCTCTGGACATGTGTTAGTAGTACCCAACTCACTAAAGACCATCAGGTCCTAATGGCCTGGTACTCAGCGCTCTATTGTCCCTCTAACCACTCTCATATCAATGCAAATAGAATCGAAAAATCTCATCAAACACTTATCATCAAAACAGTATCATGCTTTTAAAACTCACCGCACTGTGATTGATCAATTTGAAGAAAGTAGGTTGAAACTGAGTGGAAAACATGGATGTTGTGGATGTTGTTTCAAAGCCTTACATAACGAAATTGACAGTACTTTCTAAGGTGATGATTAATTCAAAACACCCATACGCATATTAGAGCATTTGCATACGCATAGGCCTATATATGAGTCCAAGCCTGGGGAAAAAATGAAATTCAAATCATGATTGTGCCATTATATGCCTACCGCATAGGCCTATTACGCACGGCATAAAAACAAGATAGATTTAAGTTGTAGAAACTTTGGTCTAATTGGTCTACTCTAGCCTATACTCCAAAATGAAACAAGTTCTAGTAATCGCCTTTGAATGTGGACTGTATTATTAAGCATACTGGATGGATTGTTTACCTTACTGCTACTCTCCAAACTATCTATCCATGAGTCTGGGAGAGAACATATAGGCCTAGGCGATGCTGTTGGTTCACTGATTGTGCAGGGCGGCTTACATAGTTAAGCCTACAATAATTTTTTTTATTTTCACAATTAATAGGCTGACATTTCCTTTAGCTACAGAATCTCACCACCATGCTTCTCCATCTCCTCCTCTCTCTCCTTCATTCATTTCTCCAGCATGCAGAGAGAGGGGCTGTCAACAATTTAAATGAAATATTGTTTAGTTGTGAAAACGTTACTATGGTTTCCACCAAAAAGAGGAGGAGCCCAGCTGATACTATATTTATTTTTCAGCTGCTCATATTAAGCACATGCTCCACTATAAAACCAGACTAGCTTACCCGGCATGATTGGAAAAGGAGCCGTGGAAAGCCGCCTCCATTTACTATTTGAGTGCACTTGATGAGAGAGCAGCGTGTGCAGCCTGAGTCAAGGAACAGAGCGCAAGCTTTTATTTCCGACTTTCTCAAATCATCAATGGCCTATAGTCGCATCATGCAGCCCATATATGTTTTGATTTCTGAGACATTCTATCATTCACAACTAAAGTTATCAAGTAACTCAAATAAATCTAGTGTATAGATCCTGTTTCAAATGATCATTTTTACGCTCAACATAGCCACTTCATATGTGCACTCGCACCGGAATAGGAAAAACCATCCTTTCTATTGTGTTCAGCTACATTTTTATTCAGCTAAATTCAAATGATATTCTTCTTATTATAAAATCATAATGTAAATTAATGTCACGGGACTCATAAGCATATCTTGTCTGCTAAATGAACTAGCCTACAGCCTATGGCAAGGAGCATAGCCAGATTACATATATTCTCTTCTTCTGAAATACATTTTCTTTGTATAATAATGTTTCCTTAGACCTGCCTAAAATAAATAATGGATTCATTGTGATGGTGTCTATTAAATGTAGATGTTCCAAAGGCGCACATCAGCGGCTTGTATGCGTGGAGGCTGAGCGTGTTTATGTTAATTAACGGGAGACCAACAGTAATTCGACTAGAAATGTCATGACCGCCACAGCCCTCCCCACACATCCCACTCTGCATCCCTTCAACGCAAGCATGCACCCATATGTTCAATAATACATGTACACTACATACTCATTCTGTTTATACACATACTGTAGAGTATGTGCTGAAGACATACACACACATAGGTTCATGTGAATTCCCTGAATAGCCTCTATTCCATTTTTTGAGTCTTTAAGATGTGCAATATTACCAACAAGTGGTTGAAAATGAACACTTTTGCATCTCTCTCCTCTCTCTCTCTCTATAGTGTCCATTGACGGTGTGGAGTGGAATGACGTCAAGTTTTTCCAGCTGGCCGCCCAGTGGCCCACTCACGTCAAGCACTTTCCTGTTGGCATCTTCGGCTACACCAAGCCTGCCATGTGACATATCACTGCCACCTAAACCCAAGTATGGGTAGCTGCAGCCCAATATGGCGACCGGAGTATGGGCAAGCGGGTGTGTCGAAAGGAGTGGGCGTATGGAAAGCTAATCAGCTAATTGGGAAGATTTGTTGCCACTCAAGACCGTTTTGCATGGCTGATACGAGTCAATAAGCCACCGACCACTGCAGCGGTTTTGAATCGAGGTGCCTGCTGACCGGAGGTGCTTCCAACTGGGCAGCCGTGTCACATAGTCGCCAGCGGTAGCTAACATGGCAAAAACAAAAAAAATCTCCCATGATTTTGTTTCCAATAGGATAGAAGCCTACACAAGAAATAACTAATATTGATAACCATTGAGATTTCACATTGATACATACATACAGTCTACTCAATGGGCAGGGCATGAAGGGCAACAACACCTGGATACAGTGTCCTTGCTCCCGCTTTGCCAAGCACCACTGTCCCGGTGTGAGAAGTAGGTTCTCAATCCTGGTCCTGTGGACCCAAAGGGATGCACATTTTTTTCCCCCATAGCACTACACAGCTGACTCAAATAATAAACTCATGAGACTTTGATGATTTAAATCAGGTATGTAGTGCTAGAGCAAAAATCTAAATGTGCACCCCTTTGGGTCCCCAGGATCAGGATTGAGAACCAGTGGTCTAACCTATAGTAGAGCGCTTTCGACACACCCACTCCTTTCCTTTCGACACACCCACTACTTTCCTTTCGACACACCCACTCGCCCATACTCAGGTCGACATATTGGGCTGCAGCTACCCCCTTCTCTCTAAACCCTGACCCTAGAACAGCCATTATCTCCCATAGAGAGAGACAAGCTGGATTCCATTCTGAAAAATCACTCCCCTCCTTTCTGTTCTTTGATATTTGTATTTACTAAATATTGAGGCTATAAATATGGTAATAGCTCCATCAAGTGAAGATTATAGGTCCTTACATGCTGGTTCCCAATGTTTCAAAATGAAATTATTAGAAATACATTTCTAAGTTTGAAATGAATCCAACTCTTTCAGCTCTCCATGGGCTTTCCAAGTTACCGAAGGTAGTGGGGAAAGCTGGGAGTAAAATCCACCAGATTGGAACCCAGCCGAGGCTGCTCTGACCAAGCAAAAAAACGTAAACAAACCCCATAGTCCTTTTCCTGTGGAAACTGTCCAATTACAAACCTGTGTTCCCAGTATAAAATGGATGTTGCTGTCAACGTCAAATGTTACTGTTTTATCCACCAGCAAAAAAAAGAAGGGAAAAAATGTATGCTGCCTTTTAAGTATAATAGTGTATATTGTGGTTAGAAACTTAGAATGGCCACCTGTAATGGCAGCTTTGTTGGCACTTTTTGTTACTATATTATTATTTCTGTGAAATCCTATATTGGTAAATGTCCTGTATATAATGCAAGAGGATTGAAGGGGTGCGTTGGAGTGTGTTCGCAGTGTGTGCCGGGAGGCAGTGTGGTTACTGATTTTTAAGGGAAAGGGTGGGATGCTAAGAGAGGAATTGCTGTGAAATTTGCAGAGGAACCCCTCTTGCTATGGAGAGATGTATTTCGTTCTCTTTTTTTTATTGAGAAAAGTGACTTAAGTTTTTGATACACTACTTTCAAGCTAGTATACTTGCCTCCTTGATTTAGAAGCACATGAAACTTGGCACTGTATAACGAGAGACGTTCATCAGAGAGTGGGATGTATCCTTAGACGAGATCAATGCAGGGACTTCACTTGTGAATTTGTGAAGAGGGACGTAGGTGCATGTAAGAATCTCTGGACACAAACGTGACTAGGAGAGAGGAGTGAGTGTGGGGGAGGACAAGGAAAGAAGGAAACAAATGTCTTGTTCCCAGTGCCCTGCTCTAACACACCTGATTAGCCTACTGTCTCTGCAAAGGGCTCAGCAGTGCAGTTTTCAGTAATACCTTTCTCACACTACTACTGAGTTGATCCAAGCTCTACTGCACTGGCCTGGTTAAGCAGCCATTATAGTTGCTGGAATTGTGTTCCAAATGACCAGGTGGAAAGAAAATACAGTTAAACATAGTACAGTTTGGCTTGGTACAGTAGTGTGAAAAGGGTATAAGAATTCCCCAGTGCGTTGCTCGGTTCTTAAACTATTTACCGGTGACTTTGAAGTGGTGTTCTTTTTTCTAACTTCATCCATTCTGAAAGACAGCAATCCCTTTACGAACCTAGCGTGCCGTATTCAACAATGAACAAATTGCTGTCAACTGTTCTCTGTTTTTATACTCTCTTTAAAGATGGACCCACTCATAACGTTGAATCAAAAAGGGCCACAGGCTTCATTGGTTTTTAGGGTATTGCCAGGATTGACTCTGGGTACATTGTGAGGGACCATTTTAATGTCGGCAATGTTTCTGTATCGTGTGTTGATGTTGTTTCATGAGGTGTGTTTTCTCATAGACCTATGAGGGAAATAACGTCCTGTGCCACTTCAGTCGAGGCTATGCAGGACACTGGAAGGAACTTGGAAGTCAAAACATCAGATTCCTGCCTTAGTTATTCCGCCTCCGTCTTTTGACCTGGTATGTTTGTGTTGTCTAATGTGACTTGACACAAAAATGCATTTAATTTGGATGAAAGTGTGTTTTGGAGACTTTTAAGTGTGTGTGTTTGTGTGTGCATGCGCTGATAAGGGATACTGTGTAACCCCATTTGTCAATTTCAACCCTTTGAAAACTATGGCTTCACTTGCGATTAGATACTACATCTATATTACATTTGATGTATTTTTTGTTCATCTTCACAGTGGTAGATGATTTTAACAACCGTGTATGTTACAGTAAATGTTATCCTTCATGCATTGCTGACCGTCAAGGTGTCTCGTGTTTTTGCCTCGGAAAGAGGGAAGGTCTTCAGTCAATCCCACTCATTTCACTGTACAATGTTCCACTATTTCATGATACAAATATACACTATATATATAAAAGTATATGGACACCCCTTCAAATTAGTGGATTCGGCTATTTCAGCCACACCCATTGCTGACAGGTGTATAAAATCGAGCAGAGCCGAGTAATCTCCATAGTCAAACATAGACAGTAGAATGGCCTTACTGAAGAGCTCAGTGACTTTCAACGTGGCACTGTCATAGGATGCCACCTTTCCAACAAGTCATTTCATCAAATTTCTGTCCTGCTAGAGCTGCCCTGGTCAACTGCATATTCATGCCCATGATTTTGGAATGAGATGTTGGACGACCAGGTGTCCACATACTTTTGGTCATGTAGTGTATGTATACATAACTGATACATAAATATGTTCCACTACTTAATAATACATATTTATATTATAGCACTACTTTTGGGAAGTCAAGCGGCACCAAGTAATACCTAGAAAAACTGGACAGTCTAATAACTCCAACATTGAGCTTTACAGCTCTTTTAAGTATAGTTAAAGTTTGCATATGTTTTTGCACAAACATTATTTTAAATGATGTGACAGACAGTATTATTTTTTTAATTTTTATGAACCACTAAGAGAATACAAGGTAAAATCTCTTGTTTTTATGATGTCATGTTTCATATCAGTTTTTGTTAATTGAAATATTTGTTTTATTTACATCTTACTCTTTATTAAGTTTTGTATGGCCATTTTATTATTCTAACCCTTTTTAAGAAAAGAGTTGAGCTCTTTTGTAAAGAAATTCTGTTTGGAAATTGGGTTTTGAAGTGTTGTAAGTGAAAAACAGGCTATTAAAGGAGTGTTGAGAGAATTTGCGTTTGTTTTACTACTGTTTAAATTGGGAAAGATACTCATGTTGTCATAATACCATGTAACTATTAACCATACTGAGACTTGTCTTTGCATACAGAACACACACACACAGAATATGAGCTCATATCTGAGGCTGGACAGTGTTACATAGTGTTGTATTTCCCATACCAACAGCAGATGGCAGTGTCATTGTACACATCTGAATCATGATATGAATCTTTCACTTTAATGTTAATAATGTCAGATATTCCACACACCAGAGCTTAATTTCATATTCATTAAATCCGATCCAACTTTGGTTATCAAATAGGAAGCCTGCACCCTACCTCTCTGCCATCTGTGCCGCTCAGAGGCAAATCCAAATGTATTTGTCACATACACATGGTTAGCAGATGTTAATGCGAGTGTAGTGAAATGCTTGTGCTTCTAGTTCTGACCATGCAGTAATATCTAACAAGTAATCTAACCTAAGAATTTCACAACTACCTTATACACACAAGTATAAAGGAATGAATAAGAATATGTACATACAAATATATGAGTGAGTGATGGCCGAACGGCATCGGCAAGATGCAGTAGATGGTATAGAGTACAGTATATACATATGAGAAATGTATGTAAACATTATATAAAGTGGCATTGTTTAAAGACCGGTCTGCTGATGATAGTTGAAGGCAAGTGTACATTCAAATTTATAAAGAAATGGTCATCTCATGAGCACAATCAACAATAGCTGACTTGGGCAAACGTCCAGGGATTCAATTTGATCACGCATTGCAAAGCGCTGTCAACAATTTGGCTCTTAAAGGCATCTATATGAACCCGGGTCTGCTGATGATAGTCCTCATATATATATATATATATATATATTGTATGGTTCAAATGTGTTGCAGATACGAGCAATTCTCCAAGATGAACACATGGTTTCTAGCAAATCATTTGGTTTTAAATCAAACAAAAGTCCCATATCATGCTGATACACTACAAAGAATAAACTCCACAGCTGGCAATTTTTTTCATTCATGAAAGTGATGGAACAATCCTTAAGTGTTGATTTAATATTTGTTTGATTATTCTTTTGGAAATCATATTGATTATCTAAGAAAAACAATTAACTATAAGCTTGGGTTACTATACAGATCTAAGAACTGTTTTAATGTATCCATTAGAAAGACATTAACCCAACTGCTGCTTCCTGTCCTGTTTAACCAATGGCTTAATCAAAATTATTCCGTGAGTTGAGGGCAAAAGGACAAGAATTTAAGCTAATCTGTTTAAGTGTGTTTACTAAACAAACTGCTCGAAGTGAGCTGAATTTGAACAAGCTTGTTGAGTAAAATAAAGTTGAATGTTTGCTAAAAAACACTTAAAACCACATTCGTCATTATATTTGACAGCATGTATTGCAGGTAGATTTTCAGAATTGTTTGTTTCATTACCTGTGTTTTTGCATATACACTACCATTCAAAAGTTTGAGGTCACTTAGAAATGTCCTTGTTTTTGAAAGGAAAGTACATTTTTTTTACCATTAAAATAATTGATCAGAAATACAGTGTAGACATTGTTAAATGACTATTGTAGCTGGAAATGACTATTGTAGCTGGAAACGACTGATGGAATATCTACATAGGTGTACAGAGGCCCATTATCAGCAACCATCACTCCTGTGTTCCAATGACACGTTGCAGTTAGCTAATCAAAGTTTAGCATTTTAAAAGGCTAATTGATTATTAGAAAACCCTTTTGCAATTATGTTAGCACAGCTGAAAACTGTTGTCCTGATTAAAGAAGCTATAAAACAGGCCTTTAGACTAGTTGAGTATCTGGAGCGTCAGCATTTGTGGGTTCGATTACAGGCTCAAAATGGCCAGAAACGTTCTTCTGAAACTTGTCAGTCTATTCTTGTTCTGAGAAATGAAGGCTTGCAAAGAAGCTCAAGATCTCGTACAATGCTGTGTACTACTCCCTTCACAGAACAGGGCGAACTGTCTCGAACCAGAATAGAAAGAGTGGGAGGCCCTGGTGCACAACTGAGCAATGATTTACTAGAAACTACTGATCTAAAGATTTTAGTGGATGTTCAAAGAGAACCGAACCATGGATTACAGTTTCTCCCATAGACTACTTTCAGGGTGAGGAACCATCGAACATTAAGTTGTGACATACTGAACCATTTTTATTTTTTACCATATTCATTTATTTAAAAAAAAAAAAAAATTACAACTAGGTTATTAATCAAATCGACACATTTTATGTATTTGCGATGTAGACTACTTGAAGGCAAGTGTACATTCAAATGTATAAAAGAAATTATTTATTTATATCAATGATGTATCTTTGGAAATGATGCATTTGGATTTGTTATTCGTACGGTCAGTCAGTGCCAGACACACACAGCCTCTGTGCAGCCACGCCCGAAAAAAAATCCAATACATGACGACGTCGTTCAAAACTTTCGCTGTGGATGCTGGGAGATCAATAACCAAGGAAGACATTTTGGATTTAAAACGAGCTCACTTAGTGATTGACGAAAATATGCTCCGTCGGCAACACCATTTATCATTAGTTAGAATGTATCGTCAGATGGATTTATTTGTCAGTTGTGCGCAATGAAATGGCGTCGTTCTTGTGAAAAATTCCACGCATTGATCCCAAACCATATCGCCGCGCTCATCTACGAATTCTGTTAGTATAGGTTTCTTGCTGGCTCAGCTGTGTATGTACATCGAGAAGGCTCCTATAGTTCCTGGCTGTCCTACGAGGAATTAACCAATTTAGGTATGTAACCACATGCATATGGGAGCATCTGTTTTTGTTTTTGCTCACAGAATTCAACACTTTGCATAAGAAAGAACACAGGCAGTGTGATCGATTTTCCCTATTGACTACACAGCTACAGACAGTAAGTAACTTAGCCTATAATAACAGTCCTTGTAAAGGCCTATTTTCTTTATACTGGAAAAAAATAAACGCACCATTTCACTGAGTTACAGTTCATATAAGGAAATTAGTCAATTGAAATAAATTCTTTAGGCCCTCACATGACTGGGCAGGGGTGCATCCCATTGATTGATGCACGAACGCCCCCGCTATCTTCATGCTATTTTCTAGATGCGAGGCGTGGTTTGACGTGACCACGCCCCCGAGTAGGATATAGCCGTAGGGTACTCCTTGTTCTTCCCATTTAATAATTCACTACAGTTTGGCGGCATCCTAAGCGCACTGCTGATACTTGTCGTTTCAATAAAGGTTTTCAGCAGCCTCGTTGTTATTAACATACTTGGCTTTCACAACATGATTTGCATGATACTTATTCTGCCACTAATTTGTTAGCTGACATGCTAAGACTAACAGTAAAGCTGTTGCAGTATTCTTAAGTTACTGTTTATTTACCCATAGCTGGGGATACAATCCTACCAAATGGCCCAAAGTTGTCTATGGTGATGTCTACACCTACTTGTTGGAATCTCTGGTTTTGCATATACCGGTGTCCTAGCCAACATTGTCACCCCCGCCTCTTCTTCTTTGGTGTTTATTGGTGATTGGCATTCAAGTTACTGCCACCTATTGTACTGGAGCGTCCCTGCTTCGCGTCTGTGTACTGGAGTCCTAGCGTAAAAGTGGACCAATAGCAATATGAAGGGGGCTGCAATTTCACCCTTCTCATGTGACCAGGAGTTTTATTTTGGGAGCACTGTGTGACTATGAAAACAAATCTCCCAGATAATTATTGTAATGATAATGTTTTGCTGTACCGTTGTTTCCAAGTGCCCTAAAGAAACCAGGGAGTGCAGATTCGTTTGTCATGGTTTCACCATTACTGCAGTGAAAACGGCTTGCTTGTAGCCCAACTAGGTCTTACAGTATATCGACGGGACCGCAGTTTACATTAATAAACCATGTCGTGGGCTGTTCTAAAACTACTTGCTCGTCAACGTCGATAACCATTTGTTTACACTTCAGTCATGTTACCTCATTGGCTAATAACCTGGCAACTTTACCAGTATATCCACACATTTTGGGGACACAGAAAGGAATAGCTCCTTCAGGAGATCAATGAATGAATGACCGATCTCTTGCATGTCCTCATCACAAACCTGCCGGGTTAATGCATCTCAATAGGAAAGTAGTGCTTTTACACAATGTAGAAACCTAGTATTCCACAAATTACTTTAATTTCAATGACAGGTATTCTTATCAAGCTAATATATTTTTTTTTTACAGATTTCCATATTAGTTTCTAGGGCACATGTGCTTCAAAAGTAACTAGAATTTAACTTGGGAGCACCCATGCTACAAATAGTAATGCCGTTTTTTCCTAATAACAGGCATCAAACGATTTGAGCAGAGATGCTGGTCCAGTCCACTTTGCCTTTTATTTACTGAAGTGGAGAAGTTAAATCAAGGCCAGTGAAGAAATGGTGACCTTTGGACTGCAGACAGCTCATAACAGCAGTCAAATATGTCACTGGATCTGAAAGAGTGAGATAAAAGGAAGAAATTGGTCCCCTAGTTACAGTTTTACCAGACGGGTGCTCGACTGCACACACCCAGAAGACATACAGTACTGTATGAAATCTTGTTCCTCTGTAAATATTTTCATAGTAGTTTGCAGTGAAGATTACTCTCAGCGTGCTCTGTTAAATAAATGTATGCTCGCTCTGGTGTTGAAACCTTGAAGCAGGCTGACACAAACAGTAACAGGCCTATAATTGACCCTCGTGATGCTGTAAAATGTGCTCTCTTGGACTATGACTTTTGAAATCATGTTGGGCCCTTGCCCCCTTTGTCAGACAACTGTGCATACAAAGAGGCCTACGAAACCGACAATATCTGAAACATTTAATAGCTACTACACTTTGAAGAGAACATCTCAATTTTACTATTATTCCTTCCATTTCCTATCATTACCCATGTCTCATAAGTTTACCAGTGCAGGGAATTGAAACATGAATAAGGTTGTGCTTTTATCTGCAGTTGAATGGTTCGCAACACTCAGGGGAAATACTTTTCATTGTCTCTTGTCAACGTAAATACTACAGACCACAAGGTGGCAGTAGTTTTTGGTTTGTGCTTGCTGTAGATTGCTAATGTTAGCTAGCTAGTATTGGTAGTAATCCCTTGATACTAGCCAGATGGCCATAACTAGCGTAGCTCGCAACATTTATAATTAAATCACAATGGATTTGTTTTTGAATGAAGCCGATGCCTGTAAGCCTCCGAGTGGAGAAGCTAGCTATGCTGTTCTACTGGCAAGTGGTAATACTAACCGTTAAGCTAGCAAGTGAACTGGCACTGGCAGTATGGGATAATTGATAGTGAATTTTATTATTTCCTCATCTTGCTAGATAGCTCGCTTAGTAATAAATAAATGGGTTGTGTACATTGTGCTGCACTTACCACCCCATTAGTTTCATGTGAAGTGTGTGTGACTGCCTTTTTCAGTTGGCAAGCTAATGAGCAAGTGCATATCAAACCTAACAAAAAAATCCCTCAAGCACAAAATTCCTGCGCTAGATGTAAAGACTGTTTTTTCTTGTCACTCTGTCAGCTCCTTCACATGGAGGTTCATGCTCTCTGATTGGCTCAGTCAGCCACTGCAGAGCATTGCGATTCTACAAATAGAAACGGCTGGTTCGACAGTACCAGGTCTAGCAAGAGAAGGAACGGCCTTCTACTGTGCTAAGTACCTATCGTCCGTCAGATTTATCGTGTGTCTGACCTATTGGAGCGTGGGTGGGCAATTCCAGTCCTCGAGGGCCTGATTGGTGTCACAGTTTTGCCCCAGCTAACACACCTGATTCCAATAATCGCCTAATCGTGATCGTCAGTTTAGAATACAATTTGATTAATCAGCTGTGTTTGCTAGGGATGGCGAAAAAGTGTGACACCAATCAGGCCTTCGAGGACTGGAGTTGCCCACCCCTGTAGAGAAATGCTGTAAAATCATAAAATCATAAAACCATTTACTGCAATAGCCTATATGTATAAGAAAAGGTACTAGCCTTGCACAAATAGGGAATCATGTTCTTCAGGACTGAATTTAGGCATCATGTTGAATCAATACATGTTCAGGGCCATATTGATTTGGAGTTCTTATGCCTATTTCCTCATGTAGCTAGCTTGTTAAATTGTACAGAGAGGAAAAAAGTGTGTTGCAAATTTCAAGCTTGTTTTTTATAAAACGCATCCTATTAATACCACTATCTGATTTACTGCTCTCAAACCAGACAGGTTGGGATTTCTATTGATATTCTAGTAATGGAGATGAGTAACAAGAAGACAGCCAAGAGACTCGAGAGACAATTATCTCAGATCTCTACTTATGCTAGTTATTCGCTCCTTTTGCCTCGCTCTGGCAGGTAGGTGCATTGAGCCAGCAAATGAAAGGTTGCTGGATCGAATCCCCAAGCTGACAAGGTAAAAAGCTGTCGTTCTGCCCCTGAGCAAGGCCCACTGTTCCCCGAGTGCCTATTTTTTTAAGGCATCCCCCCGCACCTCTAATTCAGAGGGGTTGGGTTAAATGCAGAAGACATTTCAGTTGACTAGGTACATCTGACTAGGTAGGTATCCCTCTTTCCCTTCTGCCGCACTGTGAAAGAGGCAGCGTGGCATTTGAACCAGCGTCAATGATTCATTGCTATGACTCGCCATTGTCGGACTGGTTGGAAAATGTCAGCTTCAAGAGCCATTATATCAGACCAGCTACTTTAATAAACCGGCTTTTAAAAACATCTTTAGCCTTGTTGCTTCACATCGAGGAGACAAAAGGGGAGAGGGTGGTTAGCGACTCAGCAGTGCTTTTCATTCAATCTCTGTAACATTTGTTTTGTCCTGGAAAACACCGGAAGTACATTGTTTTTGACTTACTGGGTTTGATAGGATAGGGCCTTAGATCTCCATATAACTTTAAATATGTGTGTGTAAATTGGACTTGTGTTGATTTCGAAAAGAAAGTTCTGAGAAAGTTGAAGTTATATGCGTGGATCTCAAGTCCACGCATGTGTCAGTTATAGTCTAAAGGGCTTCAGTGTATCTAAGCAAGAAGAGTTCTGTGAGCATCAATGGATTATTTTCATTTTCTATTGTGTACAAATAGGCCTACCTATGTTCACATGCAGTAAATCAACCATTCTGCCACAGTTGGGCAGAAACGTTATGGGAAAGTGTAGTCTTACGAATTAACACAGGAGGAAACCCTGAGAGGAACCAGACACGAAATGCTGAGCCAAGCCTATGATGTCCAGAGCAAGACTAAATGGCATGCATGTGTGACCTAGGCCTGTATGCATGTGGTAATTTTAGCAAACACCACTGTTAGGTAGCTTATGTTATTGAATGCACAGTCTTCTATATCTTGATCCTTGCAGTCAACTTGTGAGAGGCTATGCTATTGATTGATGAATGAGTTAATGGATAGATTAGAAGGGTGCAGATGCATTTGTTCAAGACTCAAATAAGGCTGTCAATCTTAAAGTTGCTTTCTGTAAAATTTGTACTTGCAAATGTCAGTACTGTACATCATCAGTAGAATAATTGAAGAGCACAGTCAGGTTCTTCAAAAGATGGTTGCTTAGCTGATTCACCATCAGTATAAACAGCAGTATCTTCCTGTTTTGCTCATGTTTATAAATATCAAAATGTAAACAATAGGCTACAACAATATTTCACCCCTTTGCAAAGAAGGCTTTTTTGATTTTATGATGACAGTGTCTACCAAGCTATTTTGGGTATTTTGAAGTTGTATTATTTTTTTCTTAACATCCCTAGTAGGTTTCCAGCTGTCCCTACATCTCATCTCCCCAACCAAAACCACCTATGCCGCCTTCCCACGTGTCCCTAAATCAGAAACATCCGTCTGCAATCTCTCCTATCCACTAGTAACCGGCAGAGACCAGAGGCAGGAGAAGATAAAGCACTCCCATAGCCATCAACACCAAAAAGATAGCTCGCCAATGGGCCCTATAATTCCATCTGGATGTGATGGGATTGGAGAGGAATGGCTTTATGCTACCAAAGAGACGGGGTGACACGAGACAGGGCGTGGAGATGGAGGCAGCGTCTGTATTACCCACACTGTTCTCATGAAAATTTTTATGTCACTCGTGGTGGTCTATTGTACAGAGGAAGCAAAAATGAGGGCTATTTAATATTTCAAGCTTTCTTCTCCTTTTAAATGGTAGTGTGCCTTGGTCACCATTTTAAATCCGTTGATGAGCCCATTGTCATATTTGCTAGTAGCTGGGATTGGGGTCAATACCATGTCAATTAAGGAACTTAGTTCTTTACTATGAGGTTTAATTAATTAATTATGAGTAATTGTTCATTAATTTGTTGAATTTCAATTAAATTCCCTAAATTAAATTTCCCTAAATTGACTGACTGAAATTGACTACAACCCTGGCTAGTGTTTTCTGTTGAGGGAACCCAATATCCCTTATTCATGTGAGCTAACACAGTTTTTTTTCTTCTTTGTGCCTTTTTATGCTTCTTCCGAGTGTGCTCCTCGGGACATTGTGTAAATAATTAAGAGCGCTCATTTCAAGCTTCCTTTTTGCACACAGCTAACTAACATACTGTGATGAATAATTAGAAAAAATGACTATCTACTAGCTATCTTAACCAACTGTAGCTTAACAGTACTTGGCCCTGTGAAGACGATCACTGTTCTATGCTCACATGTGTGGCATTATTGCAGTACTATACTACTTTGCTTTACCATGAAAGTAAATCTATAGTGTTTTTGATACCAGATCTCATTACCTTTTGAACGTATGGATTAACTGAGTTATGGTATTGAACTAGTCTTTCCTTTACCTATGCTTGCTCAAAATAATTTTTTCTTCTTTGAACATGGCGTCTTCCAAAGGGAACCCCCCCCGGGGCAATAACGCTGTTGACTGTGCCGAAAGGTTCATCTGACTTGGAATTCCCTACAGATGTCCTTTGAGAAGTCTAATAGTGGCTTCGTAGCCACTTTCATGAAATATGACTCATGCGCCTGTAAAAGCGCCATTACTTCTTTGAAATTAGACCTCTGTAATCCGTCATGCCGAGAATCAACATTTTGCACTAGTTGTTTACCCTGTGTTCAGTGTAGTCTACAGCACATCTCGAGTTTAGATATCCTTTGTTTGTTTCCAGATTACATTCAGCTGAATCCCATTAAAAGCAATTCTGTATTCTTCTGAATCTATAGGTTTTGGCTCTATAGTCAACCTATTTTTAGAAGGCTTGCTGAAAATAGTGGATTGGGGCTCAATGCCATTGGTGTTTTCAATATGAAAAGAATGTCATACAAGCTAGTAGCGTACCGTACCACTCTGTCAAGCTGCGTGTGTGTGTGCACAGCATCCAGGTGAAATGATACGTAGGCACAGTTGCAGGACTAGTTCTCATTTTATGATTGGCTCTTGGTGTTCTATTTCTGTCAGTCTGTTTCCATGGCTCTAAACAGACCTTTTTAATGGGATATTTAAATGCCAAAATCACCACAGAGTTAGAGATTATCTGCCTGTTTTATGTTTTGCAATAAGAATACCAATACGAGTGACTAGAGCGGAGTTATTCCACAATGGAAATACACATTAAGTCGGATACAACAGTTTACTCCTATTTATCTGCAAGCTTTGATGGTGAACTCAGGGCTAAATACTCGGGGGGTTTAGCCTAATTGTCTGCAGCTATGCCCACGCCAAGCCTAATCATGTGACTGTCTTGTGAAGGAAGAGGGAGCCAAGTGTTTTATTTACTCTGGCTTTGTTGATTTGCAGGGAGTGTAGAGAGTGTGGGCTAGATTGGACTCCTACCCTGTCATTTTTTGTTTCTATCCCAAGGCTTCCATTTCCTCGTACATCTCTATCCAGTTTAATTAAAGACATGTAGCATGGATTGTAAACGGAGCAACCTTTTCTTCTGCTGATAATGACAGTGGAAGTCTCAATGTTGGAATCTCGTGAATAGAACTGCTATTGTTTTATTCTGATGGGTCCAAAGAAAATCCCCAAAAGTGAGGTCATTGCATTAAAAGGAACCACTGCCCCAAGAGTGACCTAACCTCCACCTTCCTTTTCTTCCACTTCTCTCCCTCCACCAGCCTCTAAGTCCACCAGGCAATGTCAATAATGGTGTACCCCAGGGAGGACCGTCTGGAGAAGCTGTCCCAGGAGGAGATCATCTCCAGCACCAAGCTGGTGATCCAGGGCCTGGAGGCGCTGAAGAGCGAGCACAACTCCATCCTGCACAGCCTGCTGGAGACCATCCGCTGCCTGAAGAAGGACGAGGAGGCCAACCTGGTGCACGAGAAGTCCAGCCTGCTGCGCAAGTCAGTGGAGATGATAGAGCTGGGGCTGGGCGAGGCGCAGGTAAGGGTTGACGATCCCTGGGTGATATGGAGAGAGTAAGCCATACGGGAATGTTTTGGGTAATGTTAATCAATCCGTGCTTTGGGTAGATCCCCATGAGTTGTCTTAGGTCTCTTTATGTAGTGTCGTGGTGTCTCTTGTCGTGATGTGTGTATTGTCCTATATTATTATTTAGAAAATGTGTAATCCCCGTCCCCGCGGGAAGCCTTTTGCTGTTTGGTAGGCCGTCAATTGTAAATAAAAACTTATCTGACTTGTAAGTAAACATTAACTGGAATTAATGTTGCATGCGTCAGTTTCATGTTGTGAAGTTGACTAGTCTTTCTCTGGCTTATGTAAGCCTGCCTGTCTCTGGCCACAGGAGTCCACAGCTGACACAAATTATTACCTTTATCTATCAATCATATTTCAATCAATCAAATGTATTTAAAGATGTCACAAAGTGCTTATTTAGAAACCCAGCCTAACACCCCAAAGAACAAGCAATGCAGATGTAGAAGTACGGTGGCTAGAAAAACTCCCTCAAAAGCCAGGAACCGAAGAAGAAACCTAGAGGAGCTAGGCTCTGAGGGGTGGCCAGTCCTCTTCTGGCTATGCCGGGTGGCAATTGATAGTACATGGCCATTAAGGCCAGATCGTTCTTCAAGATGTTCAAACGTTCATAGATGACCAGCAGGGTCAAATAATAATCAGGGGTTGTAGAGAGGGGCAACCTCAGGAGTAAATGTCAGTTGGCTTTTTATAGCCAAGCATTCTGAGGTTGAGAGGGCAGGTTCTGGAGAGAGCGAAAGAGAGGAGGTCTGGGACAAGGTAGTACAACTTGTGAACAGGTCAGGGTTCCATTGCCGCAGGCAGAACAGTAGAAACTGGAGCAGCAGCACGACCATGTGGACTGGGGACGGGTACAGCCAGGAGTCTACGGGCTTGGTCCTAGGGCTGAATCGCATACAATGATTTATAATTAATTGATCCCTCTGCATGTATGCACCTTTCTCTGTCAGGTGATGATGGCCCTGTCTGCCCACCTGAACGCTGTGGAGTCGGAGAAGCAGAAGCTGCGTGCCCAGGTACGTCGGCTGTGCCAAGAGAACCAGTGGCTGCGAGACGAGCTGGCGGGCACCCAGCAAAAGCTGCAGAAGAGTGAGCAGAGTGTGGCCCAGCTGGAGGAGGAGAAGAAGCATCTGGAGTTCATGAACCAGCTCAAGAAGTACGACGAGGATGTGTCCCCTACTGTGAGTTATGCACTCACACACCCATACTTAAATGCACAACACAATTGCTTGCACACAAGCACAAACACACTGCTCGCGAATCTGTTCAAGAATTATGATGATGAAAACATTTCCTTCTCTGAGGTAATGTATACACACACACACACACACACTCCCTGATCATAAACAATTGAACCAGCTCGAGAGCTGTAATCATCATGCAAGTAATCAGGCATTGCATTTGCCTCCGCTGATGAAGCCCCTTCTGGCGGGTTGCAACTGACCTATCGATAATACTTTTTTTTTTTGCCTATAGTCTACATTCTCTATTCTCAACCAGGATTTTGATCTCTCCATTAATGTGCAAGATCATTTTTAGAGCGGATTGATGGTTAGGGATTTCTCCCTACAAGATGAAATTAAAGCTGAGAGCACCTTTTTGTAAAGCCTAGTTAACACCTGGGCAAATCCAGTCCTCGAAGGCCTGATTGGTGTCACACTTTAACCCCCATCCCTAGCAAACACACCTGATTTTAAACTAATTTCATTTTTATCTGAATATCATGATTAGTTGATTATTGGAGTCTGGTGTGTTAGCTGGGGCAAAAGTGTGACACAAATCAGTCCCCCGAGGACTGAAGTTGCACAGGCCTGACTGACAAGCTCCATATTCTGTAACCTTCTTTATTCTTCCCTCTGAGCAATGCAGGCTGCCAAGGTGAATGAATTGGTCTTATTTACTTTAATTTTTATTTGCCCTATATTTAACTTGGCAAGTCAGTTAAGAACAAATTCTAATATACAATTACGCACCAACCATTATGAACTGATTAAAGTTTATGGTGGGCAGAAGTCCTCTATCGTTTGGCTGCTAAGGCAATTAATTTAGTCATTAACATTTATACATTTTGACGAGAGCTCATTAATATGTACCAAATGTAGTCCACTGGAATTTAGAACTGTTCAAATGATGTCAGCTGTTGAATATTTATAATTGTAGTACATGTTTGAGAATGCAAAGACGAGGGGTATGAATGTGGAAGATGGGGTGAGGTATTTCTAGTTCAGCCTGAAGGGAACCGTGATGAGGTACATGAGTCTCCTTGAGCACCCTGCGGCATGGATTTTCACATGCGGTCTGTCAAACATTGACTCTAAATCCCAGATGGCCACAAGAAGTTTCCATCGAATTGAAACGCACAATATAACTTTAATTTCTAGTCAAAAGTGCTGCCCAGCTGTTTGAGACTGTGGGGTGGGTCTTGACAAATGTATTTGTCACTGTATAGAATTTAGAATTCCACTCCTTAAACCAATAAGTGACAAATCTTTTTTTCCAGGAGGAGAAAGATGGAGAGCCTCCTAAAGATACACTGGACGACCTCTTCCCCAATGATGAGGAGGACAACAGTCAAGGAAGTAAGCGGTCTGTCTACCTACAACCATATCCTGCGTCATCATCCTGTATTGGATTAGTATAGATTATTTATTTTAGTTGAATGTTCATTGCTTTGGTGTGTAACGTCAAACAACAACCTGTTGCGTCGTATTTTAATTATTTTTTTATTTAAGGTCCCATATTTGAACTTGAGTTGCTCTAATATTGAGCTGACGACCCTCATCTGATAATTTTATCAGCACAGAACTGGCATTTTACTGATCTTCAAATATGTATTCTATGGATTGTATACAAAAGAGAGAATTTTAAATCCATATTATAAAAACTTAAAACTCTGCAGCAACTGCCCAAAACTTCTACCTGTGAACAAACCGCATCTCTCCTTCAGTGCCTCACCAGCATAACAGTGCAGCGGTGGCCGCAGCCCAGCAGGGTGGCTATGAAATCCCAGCCCGCCTGAGGACCCTCCACAACCTGGTGATCCAGTACGCCTCCCAGGGCCGCTACGAGGTGGCCGTGCCCCTCTGCAAGCAGGCTCTGGAGGACCTGGAGAAGACATCTGGACACGACCACCCTGACGTGGCCACCATGCTCAACATCCTGGCCCTGGTCTACAGGTGTGTGTGCGTTTTATGTTGGTCTTTTTGTTGGAGCCACCATATGAACACGGCTCCAGCAGGAAAAAGGTTATCACATGTATGTGCTGCTATCCTTTATCATTATACTGTAACACCTATATAACCACACTTTTTCACCACCTATGCCACTTATCTACACACTGCTTCTCCCTTCAGCACCGAGTTTATTCCGGGTCTTTTTCTTTTAGACTATTATGTGGTTTTCTTTTTTTCAGGGACCAGAACAAATACAAGGAGGCGGCTCACCTGCTCAATGATGCACTGTCTATCCGGGAGAAAACCCTTGGGAAAGACCACCCTGCGGTGAGTTAGTCTACCAGATGGAGCAATCTCTTCTTTTTTTTCACTAGACAAAAGGGGACTTTTCTGCATGTTTTTTTTATTTTTATATTAGAATTCGTAAGGACATGGGTTGGTGAAGGTCAGGTTGAAACTGCCGTCAGCGGCTCCAAGGGCTGGCTAATCCTAAAGCATGTTGGCCATGACTACATTACGGGAATGTACTGTTTAGCACGTTCCTAATGGCAAATCTGGTTGTCAGCAATTGGGCACGCATCTAGGCAGAGAGAAGTTAGTTAAGATCCATTCGTACGCATCCACATCACAGGCTCCTGGATAGTACATGGGCATAATAGGAATGCAAAAGGTGCTCGCTCACTGTAATGTAAATGCTCCCAAAGTTGAAATGTCCGTTATCACAAATTGTACAACTATTGTCAATTTTGTATTCATGTCAATATGTAGTGGTGTTAGAGGTTTTATAAGACGACACATTTGTAGTTGTACTTCTGGAAACATTTAAACTGTACAGGCTCCCTTGTTTGACTCACCGCATTGCAGGTACAGAGCAGCTACATAACACGATGAGAGCTGCTCACTAATCCTTCTCTGTTTCTCAGGTGGCTGCGACACTGAACAATCTGGCAGTGTTGTATGGCAAGAGGGGGAAGTACAAGGAAGCTGAGCCCCTTTGCAAGAGGGCTCTGGAGATCAGAGAGAAGGTAGGTCTAGTGCAGTACATATCCAGTGCAGACATACTTGGTAAAAATGATACAATGTCAGTTAATTTGTACTGTGCTTCATTCAATTAGCAATATTACTAATTAATATACTCAACAATTGCAAATGTCGCAGTCTGGAATTGAAAATTAACTTTACATAAGTGGTGCTTGTAACCCGAAGTTCATCACCAGCTCATTATTATGATTTATGACATGGCGAGACATTGAGGTCATGTTACATGACAATTTTTTATGGCTTTGATGATGGCGGAGGATTGTAAAAAAAAATTTAAAAAAATAAACGATTATGCCGTTACTCTGTCCCGTAACACTTCTAATGGTTTCATGGCAGCCATAAAATATCAATGTTTTATATATACCGTACCAGTCAAAAGGTCGGACAGACCTACACATTCAAGGATTTTTTTTTATTCTACATTGTAGAAGAGTGAAGACATCAAAACTATGAAATAACACAAGGAATCATGTAATAACCAAAAAAGTGTTAAACAAATCAAAATATATCTGAGATTCTTCAAAGTAGCCACCCTTTGCCTTGATGACAGCTTTGCACACTCTTGGCATTCTCTCAACCAGCTTCATGAGGTAGTCACCAGGAATGCATTTCAATTAACAGGTGTGCCTTGTTAAAAGTTAATTTGTGGAATTTCTTTCCTTAATGCGTTTGAGCCAATCAGTTGTGTTGTGACAAAGTAGGGGTGGTATACAGAGGATAGCCCTTTTTGGTAAAAGGCCAAGTCCATATTATGGCAAGAACAACTCAAATAAGCAAAGAGAAACGACAGTCCATTACTTTAAGTCATGAAGGTCAGTCAATCTGGAACATTTCAAGAACTTTGACAGTTTCTCAACCAGCTTCATGAGGATTGGTTTTTCAACAGCTTTGAAGGAGTTCCCACACATGCTGAGCACTTGTCTGCTTTTCCCTCACTCTGCGGTCCAACTCATCCCAAACCATATCTGTCTGACAGTACCCAATCGGGTGATTGTGGAGGCCAGGTCATCTGATGCAGCACTCATCACTCTCCTTGGTCAGATAACCCTTACACAGCCTACACAATCCCCACATTCTTATCGGCAGACTCAACAGCCTTGGTTTCTCAAATGACTTCCTTGCCTGGTCCACCAACTACTTCTCTGATAGAGTTCAGTGTGTCAAATCGGAGGGCCTGTTGTCCGGACCTCTGGCAGTCTCTATGGGGGTGCCACAGGGTTCAATTCTCGGTCCGGCTCTCTTCTCTGTATATATCAATGATATCACTCTTGCTGCGGGTGATTTGTTGATCCACCTCTATGCAGATTACATGATTCTGTATACTTCTGGCCCTTCTTTGGACACTGTGTTAACAAACCAAAAACTAGCTTCAGTGCCATACAAAAATCCTTCCAACTGCTCTTAAATGCTAGTGAAACTAAATGCATGCTTTTCAACCGATCGCTGCCCACAACCGCCCGCCCAACTAGCATCACTACTCTGGACGGTTCTGACTTAGAATATGGGGACAACTACAAATACCTAGGTGTCTGGCTAGACTGAACTCTCCTTCCAGACTCACATTCAGCATCTCCAATCCAAAATTAAATCTAGACTCGGCTTCCTATTTCGCAACAAAGCCTCCTTCACTCACGCTGCCAAAGATACCCTCGTGAAACTGACTAGCCTACCGATCCTTGACTTCGGCGATGTAATTTACAAAATAGCCTCCAACACTCTACTCAGCAAACGGGATGTAGTCTATCACGGTGCCATCTGTTTTGTCACCAAAGCCCCATATACCACCCACCACTTCGACCTGTATGCTCTCGTCGGCTGGCCCTCGCTACATATTCGTCGCCAAACCCACTGGCTCCAAGTCCTCTAAGTCTTTGCTAGCTAAAGCTTCGCCTTATCTAAGCTCACTGGTCACCTTAGCAACACCCACCTGTAGTGCACGTTCCAGCAGGTATATCTCGCTGGTCATCCCCAAAGCCAACACCTCTTTGGCTGCCTTTCCTTCCAGTTCTCTGCTGCCAATGACTGGAACGAATTGCAAAAATCGCTGAAGTTGGAGACTTCTATTTCCCTCACTAGCTTTAAGCATCAGCTCTCTGAGCAGCTTACCTATCGCTGCAGCTGTACACAGCCCATCTGTAAATAGCCCATCCAGCTACCTAACTCATCCCCATATTGTTTTTGTTAAATGTTTTTGTTTTTGCACATCTACACATCTATCACTAGTGTTAATTTGCTAAATTGTAATTACTTTGCTACTATGGCCTATTTATTGCCTTACCTCCTTAAGCCATTTGCACACACTGTATATAGATTTTTCTATTGTGTTATTGACTCTACTTTTGTCTATCCCACGTGTAACTCTGTTTTTTGTCGCACTGCTTTGCTTTATCTTGGCTAGGTCGAAGTTGCCTACCTGGTTAAATAAAAGTGAAATGTATATCTTAAACCGTTGATGTGTCTGTTACTTGAATTCTGTGAAGCATTTATTTGGGCTGCAATCTGAGGTACAATTAACTAATGTACTTATCCTCTGCAGCAGAGGTAACTCTGGGTCTTCCTTCCCTATGGCAGTCCGCATGAGAGCCAGTTTCATCATAGCGCTGGATGGTTTTTGCGACTGCGCTTGAAGAAACTTTCAAAGTTCTTGACATTTTCCGGCATTGACAGACCTACGTGTCTTAAAGTAATGATGGACTGTTGTTTCTCTTTGCTTATTTGAGCTGTTCTTGCCATAATATGGACTTAGGGCTCTCTTCTGTGTACCACCTCTACCTTGTCACAACACAAATGATTGGCTCAAACGCATTAAGAAGGAAAGAAATTCCACAAATTAACAAGGCACACCTGTTAATTGAAATGCATTCCAGGTGACAACCTCATGAAGCTGGTTGAGAGAATGCCAAGAGTGTGCAAAGCTGTCATCAAGGCAAAGGGTGGCTACTTTGAACAATCTAAAATATATTTTGATTTAACACTTTTTGGGTTACTATGTAATTCCATATGTTATTTCATAGTTTTGATGTCTTCACTATTATTCTGCAATGTAGAAAATAGGGAAAATAAAGAAAAACCCTGGAATGAGTAGGTGTCCACTTTTGACAGACTTTTATACAGTACATCTTAAAAAATGAGTTGCGTTGCCATCTTTGATTATTTGGCTGCACCTCGACTCGTGTTTGATGCTTCTGTCCTCTCGCCTCCCATATAGGTGCTGGGCAAGGACCATCCTGATGTGGCCAAGCAGCTGAACAACCTGGCCCTGCTGTGTCAGAACCAGGGCAAGTACGAAGAGGTGGAGTACTACTACTGCCGTGCCCTGGAGATCTACGAGCGCAGGCTGGGCCCTGACGACCCCAACGTGGCCAAGACCAAGAACAACCTGGTGAGGGGGCTGCCTGGCTTTTGACTGCCGCTCTTGACTACTGCTGCTCGTGGGTGAATAACTCTGTCTGCTGGTTTTCTCTTTCATCTGACACTAATTGCACAGAAGTGCCGACACCTGATTTCTCAGGTCTAAATCAGACGGCGGTTTCAAATTAAGAACAAAAACCTGTAGACACTAAGGCCCTACGACACCGGTGTCAAACTCATTCCACAGAGGGGCCATATGTGTCTGGGGGATTTAGCTCCTCCCTTGCACTTGATTGATGAACTAACTCCCCACACCTACTTGTCTAGGGCTTAATAAAAATATTTTAGAACGACACTAGGCCTTCCGTGGATTGAGTTTGACAACCCTGTCCTATGAGAACCAAAGTTGCTCATCCTTGCCGTAGCTCTTTGATCCTGTTATGCTTGTATTTATATTGGTGGTAGACTAAACAAGCTGTTGCAGGGAATGAAATTTGTTTCCTTTTAAATCTCATTAACTGTGATGGTTGTTGCTTTGTGTAGATGGAACCTGGTTCAGTGATTTGCATTGTGCATACTTTTAGTTCGAAGGTGAAATGTCTGAACTCTCTGAGCCTTTTCCTCTCGTCTCCCAGGCTTCGTGTTACTTGAAGCAGGCAAAGTACAAGGAGGCGGAAATCCTTTACAAAGAGATTCTCACCCAAGCTCACGAGAAGGAATTTGGATCCGTGGATGGTGAGCAAACTAGTCCAAAACTCGAAAGGGCCACAACAAACACTTGGGGGTAGTAGTCACTTTGCCTCCATATTTGCAAACCTTTTTTTCAATCTGTTCTTCGTCTACTCAAAGATACAGTACGTTCTAGTGTTTCTTTTACATGAATTCAAAGTCTTGGGTTTCTAGAATGAACAATCGAGCGCTGGACTGTACTGACCACAGACATACAGTAAAGTCTGTAGATCTGACATTGTAGAACACTTTATTTCACACATAGCATTTTGTACTGGCAAACTAGCTAACTGATTTGTCAAATTTTGCCATCAATTATCAGGATGAGTTATGACGTCCAGTTAATGACAATGTAGTTGACAAGTCGACTTGAAGTGTAAGGGTTCATTGCTAATGAGAACATAGTCAACATTTGACTTGAAGTGTAGGGTTCAACCACTTACAGAATAGTGCAGGCTAGAGCAGACTGATTTAAGAGCTGTTCAATAAATACTTCAAAATCTAGATCATAAAGAAAACAACTGGTTACTGGGGAGTATAGAGTATTTGAAATAAATGTTTAGTAGATTATTTTATATTTTTAGACGTAAAGATTTAGAATATTTGAAGAGCTAGCTGGCTAACTAACAGGTTTTGTTAAATTTTTAAATTGAAAGAAGTATTTGGAAGAAAAAAAATAATGGACTTCTTCCCATATTGAATGTATTGGGAACTTGAACATTTTTCCTATTTTCTAGCATTTGCGAGTTGTTTCTGATGCTCAATTGAATTATCTTTTTCATTTGAGGTGTTATGGATGATCAAAGTGCCATTAAAGGTTTTCTTGACCTTTCACTCTAAATGCCATGTCACATTGTAGGATAATCACTGGGCATGTGCATATGATACACAACAATGAAGGTGAGTGGAACATTGATGGGGGGGTTTTTCCCAGAAAGAAATATGCACATTTATGAAACCAAAACTAAATCCAACTTGGTTTACATAGGTGTTGCTTATTATATTGCCCAGCATTTAATTATTTATTACCAGTTGCGATATAAAGAATGTGAACAAAGATATTTAAGTCTCGGTTTTTGTTCTTTTTTGTGGTGTGTAAAATTCCATACTTTTGTTATATATTTTTCATGATTTTTATAATAGTGACACATGTTTCATTGTATTTTTGGGTTCATCTGTCATGACATTACTTCACCAATTTAGTAGTCTTGACACAATGCTTTCGTAACACTGTTATAGAATCACATACATAACCACTTACTACAGCCAACCTTTTCTTCTAACTACGAGCATAATACTTCTGATGTCGCTGTAAAGAAAACAAAGGTTGGTTATTATACACTGTCAAACTATTTGTTTTGATAAGCATGATGTCTTTATTATGATCAGTGTTATTCAGGCTTAACATGCCATATTTCAAGTAAGCTTCCACATCCTTTTCATTTCTCATGTATTTTTCTTTACTGTGCTTCTGTTGTCTTTCATGTTATGTTGAATTTGTATTGACTGTTTCTGACATTGACAATTATTCTTTTAGATTTTATTTTGAATGATTTCTAACTTTTAAATTTTTTTTATGTCATTAAATATGCTTCGTTTTATTTTTGATCCATAATTAAATGAAATGCTTTCATCAAAGTTCTCTCAAGATTTAACATGTGAAATGATGGGTTGACTTTATTTTCACATTTCCTTTTCCATATTCTCAATAAATTTGAGACATAATTGTGACCATGTCTCTCTTGACTTTCTTACTATGCCAATATATAATACACGGTTAATTAACAAATAGGTCTCAATTGATTATGTGAGGAGGTGGGGATGAATTTGAGGGATTATCAGAACTCTGGTCTCAGGTTGAAACAGAGTTTAAAAAATCTCAAACCATTACTGAGATTGAGAGGTTGCGATAGGATCTTGTCTCACGAAAGAAAGGAACCACGTTTAAATAATGTTGCCTAAATGTCGGCACGGTGCAGAGGTCTACAGCTATATGCTACCGTTTTGCTAAAATGCCTGTCTGTTACTTGTTGAGGATGTTTTTGCCAGCATACAGCACACATTTCTCTTTCTCCTCTGTCTCTGCAGCTGAGAACAAGCCCATCTGGGTGCATGCCGAGGAGCGGGAGGAGTGCAAGGTGAGTCTATGTAAAGTGTGTGTGTGTGTGAGAGCGAGCACAGGCATGTGGCAGGGGTGCCCATTTTTACAAGGAGTGCCTATTTTGTTTACTTGTCAATACTGTCTGGTCCCATGTTCCTCAGTTGGTAGAGCATGGTGCTTGAAACACCGGGGTTGTGGGTTTGATTCCCATGGGGGACCAGTAAGAAACATTCAAATGTATGCGCTCACTGTTGAAAGTTGCTTTGGATTAGAGCGTCTGCTAAATGTCAAAAATGAGGGGGGGAAAAATGCTTGTTTTGTGTAGGCTCGGCGAAATGACACCATACACATCGAGGCAGCAACATCCCGCTAACTGAAATCAGCAGCAACAAAAAGCTCTTACCAAACACGCCTCAAGGGAGGGTGCACATTGCTAACAGTCAATAGTGGTGGTCTGGACAGATTTAAATTCTGTTTTCTCTAAGCGAGATGTTGTCCATGCTGTGTTTGATGTCAAATATCTGAGTCAATCGGAAGGGACTTTTTGGAGAATGAGGGGTTTCCCTTTTAGTGACGTATTTTTGTGCTCCTCTCTCCCCCTCTATCCTCCCTCCCTCTATCCTTGTATCACCAGAGCAAAGACGGCTATGGAGATTATGGCGGCTGGTATAAGAATTGCAAGGTGAACAGGTAAGAAGTCCACTTAAAGACTTGTTAGAACTACCGGAGCAAAGGAATGGTACTGATTGGCATCTCTAGTCACTGCAGTGATTTTTGAAGTGAACTTGGTGTGTGTCCATCAGCCCCACTGTCAACACCACTCTGCGTAATCTGGGAGCTCTGTATCGCCGGCAAGGCAAGATGGAGGCTGCTGAGACCCTGGAGGAGTGTGCCTTGAGGTCCCGAAAACAGGTCAGCTTCTCTCACATTTTATAAAAACACACACGTTCAAGCTTAAATCCAAACTTGTGTATATTCAGTTATGGAAATGCTTGAACTGAAGGTAGACATCCACAGAGACTTTAAGACCTATTGTTGCATATTTGTTATTAGTGTTTCACATCTGTATATTCATGGACTATTTTGCTTGATTGTGTTTGTGACTGCATGGTTTACTGATTTTTACCAATCAGTTGCACCAATTACTTTCAATAATAATGTAGATCAAAAGGTGAAATATTGCAAAATTGAACGGATTTGTGTGTTTTGTTCAGGGTGTGGTGGAGCTGCAGAGAGACGGAGACAGGAGGAGGAGCAGGGAGAGTCTGAGCAGCGTAAAATATGAGAGCGCCTCCGAAGCGGGGGAGGACGGCAGCGTGGACTGGAACGGGGTGAGTGCACTGCACAGACACGCACACCTAAGACTTAATATATTATTTAGGAAGGCATAGAGTGCAAATGTAGTGTAAAATATACACTATATATACAAAAGTATGTGTACACCCCTTCAAATTATTGTATTCGGCTTCACCCATTGCTGACAAGTGTTTAAAATCAGCCATGCAATCTACGTCGAAAAACATTGGCAGTAGAAGGGCCTTACTGAAGAGCTCCGTGACTTTCGACGTGGCACCTTCATAGGATGCCACCTTTCCAACAAGTCACTTAATCAAATGTCTGCCCTGCTAGAGCTGCCCCGCTCAACTGTAAGTGTTGTTATTGTGAAGTGGAAACGTCTCTAGGAGCAGCAACGGCTCAGTGCTAGGCAACACAAGCTCATGGAACGGGGCCGCTGAAGTGCGTAAAAAAACAAATGTGTCTGTCCTCGGGTTGCATCACTCACTAACGAGTTCCACACACAAGCCTAAGCTCATCGCCACCATTGGACTCTCCAGCAGTGGAAATGTGTTCTCTGGAGTCATAAATCACACTTCATCATCTGGGCAGTCTGACGAATTAACCTTGGGTTTGTGGATGCTATGGGGACCTCTGCCTACCCCAATGCATAGAGCCAACTGTAAAGTTAGGTGGAGGAGGAATAATGGTCCGGGGCTGCTTTTCATGGTTTGGGCTAAGCCCCTTAGTTCCAGTGATGGGAATCTTAACGCTACAGAATACAATGACATTGTAGATGGTTCTGTGCTTCCAACTTTGTGGCAACAGTTTAGGGAAGGCCCTTTCCTGTTTCAGCATGACAATGGAAGCCGAGACAATTTTTAAGCCGAGACAATTGAGACATGGAATGTGTCATTGAGGGTGAATGGGCAAGACAAAAAATGCCTCTGAACGGGGTATGGTAGTAGGTGCCAGGCGCATCGGTTTGTGTCAAACCCAGCAGCGTTGCAGTTCTTTTCACTTTCAACAGTTTCCTGTGTGTATCAAGAATGGTCCACCACCCAAAGGACATCCAGCCAACTTGACAAGCTTGTGGGAAGCATTAGAGTCAACGTGGGCCAGCACCCCTGCGGAACGCTTTCAACACCTTGTGGAGTGCATGCCTAGACGAATTGAGGCTGTTCAATATTAGGAAGGTGTTCCTAATGTTTGGTATACTTGGTGTATAATGGTTTCTAACCAGTTTTAAAGCAGATTCTCCATAGCCCTGGTCCCTAACTGTAGATGGCTAGGAGCACGCTGCATTGCAGGGTGAGCAGACTGCTAAGGTGCCCCTTAGAGTCCCACTGCGGTTCACACTGATGTCATTAGCTGACTGCTTTCAGTGCAGCGTAGCGAAGACTACAAAAGCGTTCTTCTCTAAACCTTTTCAAATGTGATATAATTGTCAGACAGTGTAGAGCCACAAATGATTGTCTTCTACTTTTTCATTCTTTATGGCAAATGTGCAGTCATTTGATAAAGATGGTTTAATATTGGTCATAAAATAATGTTCTAAGCTTTGATCTTTTAATCTTGCTATATTCCTCTCTTGAAGGGTGTGTTAACCTTGTGTTTTTCTGCCTGTGTTTTTGTCTCATCTTTCTCTTTTCTGCTGTATGTCTCTTTCTCCCCGTTCTGGTTCTCTCTCTCCTCAATTTCTCTTGTCTGTCTCTTTTGCTCTCCACTGTTCATGTTCTCTTCTCTTTCTGTCCTCCATTAGGCCTAAATCAGCAGGATGACCTTCCTCCGCCTCACTCTCCTCAACCAATCAAGCCAATCGAATCAAAATGGATGTCTCTTGTCATTTCCTCTGTGTGAAGCCTCTTCTAATCTTTCATGGAGGACTCCTCCTTCATCCCCACAAAACAGATTATCGCTTTTACCTCCCAATCTTTCACTTCCCATCCTTTCGGGGTCTCCTCACTCCCACCCATGTTCTCTATCTTCTTGCGTTTTCCACACTCTGCCCCTCTTCTCCTGGTCTCTTGCCCTCTTCCTCTTGCGTTTTCCACACTCTGCCCCTCTTCTCCTGGTCTCTTGCCCTCTTCCACTTTGCCCCTCTTCTCCTGGTCTCTTGCCCTCTTCCTCTTGTGTTTTCCACACTCTGCCCCTCTTCTCCTGGTCTCTTTCCCTCTTCCTCTTGCGTTTTCTTTATCCCTCTCTCTAGCTCTCTCGTTCATGCCCACTCATTTCTCTCATCATGCTGCATTGCATTTTCAGCCTTTCTCTTCCTCTATCCCTGTCTCTCCCTTTCTCTTGCTGTGTCATCACTTGTATAGTATGTATGATATTCTAACCAATAAGAGATGGTGGCACCAGAGTCCAACTGAACACTGGAAACTTGACTATCAAAGCTTTGGTTGTTTGATTTTCTCTTTTCTGTTCTTCTTGTATGCAAATATGATTGCTTTTACATTGATCTTCATATTTCCACTAAGCACAGACACAGTTAGAACGGCATCAATTATTGGTCCACTACCAAATGAGACCAGTCAGAATTTGTATCTCGTTTTGTTATCGCTAAAATATTATTGGCCACTGAAGAGCAACCAGCTAGAGTAGTGCTTTTTATTTAGCTGCTGCCAGCTTTTTGTCCTGATATTTGACCAGGATTGATCTACCTTGGTGCCTTTTTTATGTTCACTAATTTTGTTGACTTGCAACCTGTTTTAAGTGTGACCATGACCCTTGTAAATTATTTATGCGTACTGTTGTGTTGTATAGGAGCAAATGTAAGACAATTTTTAAAAATGTATATCGTGACGCTATTATGATTCCAAGTCACGTCGCCACTTAAAAGCACCTTTTTGAGTTTACACATCGATTACTCATGGTTTATTGAGATTAGTGTATCTGTCTCCTGTTTTTATTTAGTTGACTTTTAAATCATTTCTTATATAGGATAGTGTTTATCATAATGTTTATTTATCTTTGCATTGTCCCTCTAAGCAATTTATTATTATTATTATAATATAGCCATAAGGTTAGTAATGATGGTGTCTGCCTGACTATGGTATTGACGTTTTAAAGAGGAACGGCTTGCTAACTGTAGAATCAGTGTCTTTGAATTGAATGGCATTGTGCTAATTGCTTTCTCCAAAGCCATAGCTTGGGGAAAGAAATGATTTCTCTGGTTATGCGCCAAGCCAGAGAATCTTGTTTCATATTTTGAAGTAGCCATTGAAAAGGGACACAAACACCAGAGACACACAAACACACACATTAATGTACACTGCTGCACAAAGTTGTTGTATTTGATTTTGTAAGCTTCTGAGTGGCATTTGGTGAGGTCACTTATTTAGTTTTAGCTTGATGGTCCTCTTGTTGTTCCTCGCACAGCTTTCACTCTTGTTATCGTCTCATCTTTAAAGCCTACTTTACCCTGCTATGACGTAAGGCAGTCATAACAGCTTATGTTAGTTTATAACACCTATGAACAGCCATGGCGCACATGAAACCACCAAGGTTCGCTGTTTTGTCAGCCAACAACATAGTTACCTTGAACCCAGTGACATGTGACCTAGCTGGCTGCTCATAAGATATATGTTATGAATTGACATCAGATTTTATGAATGCTCCTGATGACAACATTGCTATGCTTAAAGATCGGCTTTAGATTGGGGATTTAAGTTAGGTGTGATCATTGTGAGGCCTCGTTTAACAGTTATGTTACCTGAATGTAAAGATTTTTCAAACAGCTCTGTAGCTTGAAATGTGCTCATTGTTGTCCACTAACTGTCCCAGTTTTTATTTTATATTTCCCATGTTTCAGTCAGTTTCCCTCATTCTAAACTATAGTATCTTTATATGATGTATTTTAGGCTGAATAAGTGTAGTACTAGTAACTAACCTAGCTAGCCAGTCGTTTCAGCATTAGCCAACACCACCAAATTGAAGTTGCCTGAATGCCATGTAGTTACTCTTTAAGCACTTTAACTATTATATAATAACTGTATCACAATCAGTGCAGGTATATGCTAGTACATCATAGTACATTTACAGATAATGTTTTAAAGTGCATGTGCTAAACCAAAACAGATGCTGTACTATGAGACTATTATTTCAATTAGCTTGTGTGTAGTTAAAGGTAATTACACTTGATACCATATGAAAATGCAATTCCATGTAACTGTGGCATTTTGGTATCTCGATGGAAAGAGACGGCTACAATGTTGCTAACCGAATAAAATAATAATAATAATAATAATAATAAACGGTAATAGTGGAGCTAGCCAATTCTGAAACACTCTGGCTGGTAGGCCTATGTAGTGGAGCAATTTAGCTATGTCACACTATTTCATTGGTCTGTCTGTAGAATGCTCTCCATGACTAATACTCCTGTCCTGGCATCCCTTTGTTGCATTGTGATGAATGTGTCTCTAAACCTTGTTTGACATTGACTGAAAATAAAGACTTTCATTTTGGTCTTTTCTTTGGCTGGCTGCTTGTGTAAACCAACCTGAGGGGGAACCGCACATCCAATATGAGCTCTCCCTCTCTTTATCTCCCCCCTCTGGAGTCCATTGACCTAGTTTCACAACCCGGAAGTTCTGGTGCATGAAAGCTTCACTGCAGTACTAAAATGTAGTACACAGCAATAGGCTGCAGATTTAATCCAATTACATTTCACCCCCTTCTACCTGAAGTGTGCACTTAGTGTTTAAGTCCCTAAGTACTGAAGGTTTGCTTCAGTTGTGGTAGGGCATGAAAGACTAGTTTTTTAAAGCAGAGCATTTCTACAGCTTTATCCTATTCATAAATGTTTTGTTTGAAATTCATTATCTTCGACATACTGTAAATTCCCCTACTGGAGAAGTACTGATTTTGAAATAATGCCCATGACTATGCATTAGCGAGTGCAGGGTTAGGTTCGGTAGCTTCTCGTCTGCTGCCTTCATTTGCACTGGTCTGAAAAATACTGAACAGTATAAAACCATAAGGTGGATACAAATTTGTGGACTTGATTTTAGTCTTTCAGTACTAACCCATCATAGCAGATGAAGGAAAGGAGAGACGGTGAGTATGAGTAAGCCACTTTATTCGATTGTTGATACACCCCTGAAGAGCCCTTAGGTCTGCAGGCTTTTGTTCTAGGTCAGCACAAACAACCCTAATTGGGTATTGTAAAGGAAGTTTCAGGATGGCAGCCGAGATTTATTCCGGATGCTTTTTGGACACAATTTGTCAGAGCAATCTGGTATGTTTGGGCTGGAGTGGGAAATAATGTGCACACCCCCTGGGATCTATCAGGAATGGATTGGGAGATTGAGTTTCCAGGACTGTCTGACCCTGGTGTTGTTTCAGGATGGCAGTGGGGGCCTGAGGAGAGCAGGGTCGATGGGGAGGCTCCGGGATGTCTTACGGCGAAGCAGCGAGATGCTGGTGAAGAAACTACAGGGGAACGGTCCCCCCGACCCACGCAACCTCCAGTAAGAGAGAGAAACATGCGCAAACACACAGTGCTTATTGAGTCATCACACCCCTTGCACAGTTATAACATTTTGCTGGCTTAAAGGTACAATATGTAATACTTCTTCATTCAAATGGCTCTAAATGCCCATAATAAAGTGGCAAGGATCAGAGAATAAAATGCTTTGAAGATTACATGATAACTTCAGACCCCAGTGTTGCGCCTCTGGCAACTGCTATTATAACAGTGTTTGAGTACGATTTTGCTGTAAAATTTGGCCTGTGTGCTCTCACATAAGATGCGTGGCCACTTGCCTTTCGAAGGATCCAAGACCCATCTCACAATAGCAGTTCCTTGGAGTTTGCAAAACAGCATTGGCACTTGGATTGAAACCGGTGCTATGGTCCGATGACATGAAATAGAGCTCTTTGGCCACACTCTTTTGGCATCGAAAACAAATGTGGTGTCCGCAACAAACGCTGACACCACATCCAAGTATATCTGACCAAATTATGAAAGATGAGTAATTTTGCATTCTGTAAAGTGAGCGTGAAAGAGGTGAGAAAATTATTTGTGTCTAACAACAATGAAAAGCCACTGGGGTCTGACAACATGGATGGAAAATGACTGAACCTTCGCATAGTCTTGTAATAAATAATGTGGAAATTGAGCACGTTGAGGTGACTAAACTGCCTGGCGTAACCCTGGATTGTAAACTGTCATGGTCAAAACATATTGATATGACAGTAGCTAAGAAGAGAAGTATATCAAGAATAAAGCACTGCTCTGCCTTAACAGCACTATCAACCAGGCAGGTCCTGTAGGACCTGGTTTTGTTGCCCCTGGACTACTGTAAAGTTGTGTGGTCAGGTGCAACAGAAAAGGACTTTGGAAAGTTGCAATTGGCTCAGAACAGGGCAGCACGGCTGGCCCTTGGATGTACACTGGGAGCTAATATTAATAATATGCACCTCAATCTGTTTTTATGAGAGGTGACATGTTGAATGCACCAAGCTGTCTGTTTGAACTGCTGGCGCACAACTCGTACACCAAAGCATACCCCACAAGACATGCCACAAGAGGTCTCTTCACAGTCTCCACAGTCCAGAACAGACTATGCGAGGCACACAGTACTACGTAGAGCCATGGCTACATGGAACTATATTCCACATCAAGTAACTGATGTAAGCAGTAAAATTAGATTTAAAAAAACAGATAAAAAATACACCTTATGGAACAGAGGGGACTGTGAAGCAACACAAACCGTATGCACTGACACATGTATACATACACACGATAACATGCGCACTATACACACACATAGACATGGATTTAGTAC
This sequence comes from Oncorhynchus nerka, assembly GCF_034236695.1. Taxonomy (NCBI): domain Eukaryota; kingdom Metazoa; phylum Chordata; class Actinopteri; order Salmoniformes; family Salmonidae; genus Oncorhynchus; species Oncorhynchus nerka. The sequence continues at coordinate 16,288,359 of NC_088416.1, forward strand.
TGTAGATATGTAGTAATGATGGAGTATGGGGCCTGAGTCCACACAGTGTGTTGTGAAATCTGTGAATGTAATGGTTAAAATTGTATGAACTGCCTTAATTTTGCTGGACCCCAGGAAGAGTAGCTGCTGCCTTGGCACCAGCTAATGGGGATCCATAATAAATACAAATACCTACTGTAAAATATGGTGGGGGGCTTTGATATTATGGGGTTATTTTGCTTCCGCTGGTCCTGGGGCCCTTAAGGTCAACGGCGGCTTCAAAGCCTTTCATTGGCCAAGACATAGCATCAGCATTCCAGGGTTTATATACATCATTGGTTGAACCCTCACTGCAGGAACAATTAATAATAGTGGAAGCCTCATCCATGCCCAGTTTTTGCAGTGTGTAAATTTAAGTAATGAATAATATGAAATGCTCAGAGACCAGGTTGGGTTAGGCACAGGGGTGGTTAGTGCCAGATCGCCTGTTTTTACTGTGGTTTGAATTGAAGAGGGCAGTCAAAGGATATCAAGGTTCTGGACAGGTTCTGTATGGAGGAATGGTCTAAGGTCCCTCCCATTGTGTTCGCCAATCTCATAAAACATTTTAGAAAAAGGCTGTGTCGTTATCTTCGCAAGGGGAGGGTGCTGGAGTATTAAAAACAGGGGTGCCAATATATTTGACCCCTGTCTTTTATCGATTTTGTATTTATTTATTACTTGTTAAACAAAATCTCTCTTTCTCTGAGCAATTGTATTAGTATAAAATACAATAATTAAAACAAAAATATATATTGCTCAGTATTTGTAATATTATATACATGTTTTGCTGATCTTTATCAGGGTGCCAATAATTTTGGACCTGACTACAATACTTTCTATCTGGTTTTAGACATTCAGGTATGGATGTTCTGGACTGTTACCAATATCCATTTATTTTATTTTATGGCCTTCTGAACCATTATAGCACAGATAGAAGATGCACCCAAGTTGCTATGTTCATAAGGCTATTAAGACAAATTGTGAAATTACTTAAATATGGGAAATGTTTAAAAATATATATTTGCATAACAAAGTGACTCAGGAAATGAGGTGCTTTGGAGGCTGAATGGGGCTTTAAATGCCAAAATAGCCCGTGTCAAAACGTGATTCATTTCAGTACAATGTTTCTCTATCTGATTCCCATACGGTCTCAATAGTGTCAAAATACCCTGGCCTAAAAAATATATATATTGAGATTACAATATTCACACATTGGAGATTATTTTAAACAAGTACCTAAAAAAAAGTATTTATCCCCTTTCCACTCCAATCTTCACTTCTTAAATGGTGTTTCTGCCACTACAGCACCAAGTCTGACACTGCATTTCTGGTTACGGATATTGATGCAGTTTTTTTTTTTTTTTTTCAGCTATTGTCTTCCTCTTAATTAGGGCCACCAACCCAACACTTCTGTACAAGGTTTAGTTGAAGATAAATAGCACGAAAATAATCTTAAATGTACTGTTATATTAATGATTAATCTCACATGAAGCTATGCTATTCTGAGCAGATGTTCAGTAACGGTGTTACTGAATCATAATATGAAATGCACCTGACAAAATGTGTAAACAAATGAAAATGTTGTGACATTCATTTGACACACAAATTCACACAACATGATACACTATTCCTTCTTGGTCCAGGACCCGTCAGTAGTCTCACCCACACACTCGCCGAAAGCATAAGACATTTCATATACATTTGCTTGAGACCCACTCCAATGAAAATGCTTTGTTTTTCCGTTGCAGTATGAAACGAGCTGCCTCTCTGAACTATTTGAACAAGAGCAGTGATGACGACGACTCCTTTCAGGTAACATGTCTCCTAGTGGATATACCGTTATTCATACTTCTTGCTTAGTTTGCGTTATGGCCTTGTAGCAACTTATCCGCTGCCTGCTGGATAGTTCACCTTAGTTCACCCAGGACCAAGATACCTGTTCTAAAAACACCCCCATCATTCTCTCTTCAGAATCGAGTTTAGCAATAAAGCATGACCTTGTGTTTGTTGTTTTTTTCTATCTATTTCTTTAATTCTCTCTCTCTCGGTCTCTCTCCCTCCTGTCTCTCTGCCTCTTTCTCTCCACAGAGTCCAGCAGGTGATAGGAGGCTAAGGCAGAGCAGGAACCTGAGTTCCAGTACTGTTGATCTCTACAGTGGAACTGGAAACTGAACACACACACTCCCAACAGTTTTTCCAAATATGATGTTGTTTAATTTTCACTTGTGCCATTCTAAACCTAAATGTTGTAGTTTCCATTCCTACATTTAAACACTGTTTAATGTTATTGCTGCTTTGTAGACTTTCTGTAGAATTCAAAAAAATATATTGTAAAAATGTGCTTGGTTGTAAATGTCATTGATATATTGTGAGATTAGACAGCGAGAATCCTTACTGCTTGGATTGGTTTGATTACAAATCCCCTTAAGGTGCTCTGTGCAATCAGACACTCGGCAGTGTATTGTGGACCATAGTGTTTCACATGGAGACCAAGCATGGTCTCCATGTGAAGCTAGTTATTAGCTATTATTCACTATACCTGCAGATTCTGAAGGCATGGTGGGTCAGTACTCTTCCCAAATCAGAGAGGATTATTATTTTCAAGAGCTGTCCAATTCCGCCATTACACTTCTTTTTACACTGGTTTCTCCCCTTTCCATAACCATGAAGATACTCGGTACTGTAGTTAAAGAGTAATTAAGTTATGAAGATGGTATTCATGAATATAGAATAAAATATATCTGCGATTTAAAGGGGTACCTCACCTAATAAAAATGTACATGAAGAAAATAGTTGATGGAACCAGATATTTCTTGTTTATATAGCTACTACAGCTTAGCCTTGAGCATTGTTGAGTGTAAAACAATTTATGTGGTGCTAGGACTCCTGTTTTGCTTGTTTCAAATGACTTATTTTTTGACCATGTTCATTAGTTAGGGTTTTCCTCAGAGATTTTCAAGTAAAGCAATATGAGCACAAATAAGTCTTGGGAGGGGGGGGGGGGGTCGCTACTGAAATTAACCTAAATCTAAGTACTTACTCAGTAAAGGCCAAATTCCATGATGTAATTATCATTTTTAGGTTAGATGGTAACCACATATTGACCTGGTTATTTTACATTTCTTCAGGCACTTATACAGTAATTATTTATCTCAGGGTCTGGGATTGAGTGTTTCCCAAAGCTATACTTTCCAATGCTGTATCAATTCATGCAATACACTCTTCGAACAAAGGCTAAAGCTAACTTTCTATGGATGTCAAAATGTTCCAATGTTGTAAGAGGGGAGGCGCGTTCCATTAGATCTATTTACCAGTTATAGCACAGATATTAAATTATATATGAAAAATGATTATAATCATGTTTTATTGAGTTTATGAATCAGTCATATGAATGTAGTATTGCACTAAAAAGATCATTAGGCTTGAATTGTGAATATATTTTAATATTTGTTTAAATATGACTAAGATTTAAAAAGTTTCACTTCGGTGCTATATATGTGTTAATATATATGTAGATCAGAAGGTTTTTCATATTCAGATGACTCAATGTTTAAAGGGTATTTTAGTGGTGTAAAACTGAATGTTAACCATTTTCAGGTTATGATATTATTCTCATGCAATCATTTTCAGTCAGAATTCCTTCATTGAATGTAAATAAACCCTTAATAAAATAGCTGATATCATGTCCTGGTATTGATTGTTATTATTAACCTTTTGGTAGCCTTTGATGACTGTGGACATAATGTAGGCACAATGCTGTATGCCTATGTATGCCTATGCATAACTGCAACAACAAACAGTCATTTCAGTGCTGGGTAATCATAGCAAGCCATCAGCAGTTGTCTTGAGAAAATGGCTCAAACTATAACTTATCAAGGGGTATCACCTTTCTAATCATGGAAATAGAATGTAACAGATTAGAACAAGAACAGCATATTGAATAGAATGAACAAAATAGAGTCCGACGAGAAATCGAGACTTAATAAGAGTCAAGTATAGTGTGTAGTCAATGGTAGGCATCGTTTCATGGAACATTGTTAGCTGATATACCAATGTCGTATACTGTATATACCCTATTATTATTCGCACTGTCATCGGTTTGATGTAGGACATTTTTTCTTTTGAAGGACATGCACACACGACACCCCCATCTCCTATACAGCAGCTGCATTGAGTACCGATCTCATAGTAGCAGGGTGTTATGTTGGCAGCACGATCGGGATTTATTTTTAATTATGAGTCCCCCTGCCAATTAATGCAAAACTTTGGGCATATCGATTTTCTTTTAGTTGTACTGTAGTGCAGTACAACTGTTTTTCACAGGATTGTAACCACCTATGAAAAAATAAATGGATAATTTGACATACTTTTCATTTAAAAATGTATTATTACACCATTTCTTAAAGTTTACACCAATCAGGTTTGTTGAAATCTATTGTATAGGGCAGGTTATATTTCAAGGGGAAATGCAGAGCGACTAATTTGGCCTTGTTTTTTGGGTTGCTCCTCAAGAAATCCTGGTGGCCATGACAGAAGCTAAACTTTGATGTGGGTGTTTCTTGGGTGTGTCCTTGCCACCATCAAGACACACCCATCTGTCAGAACCTTGCCTGCAGCTGTTTCACACCACTCAATCAACAAACAAACCTCATGCATGTTGAGTTCAATAACTACAGTATGGTTATTATGTATGGTGAGATGCCGGAGGAAGCTTTAAATAGGTCAGTAGCCTACAGAGTAATTTGAGAAGAATGCATTTGCTGAATTTATGTAGTTATTCTAAACAAAGTGTTTTGATAACTTTCAAATGTAGTAACAGGTCAATGTAGAATAAACAAGCCTTTACATAATTACCATAGAAGCAGTGTTCTACTAATATAACAATGTGCACCTTTTATTGTCCTTCCCAGCCGATACAGATACTGTGCCTATTAATAATTTTGTCTGATGGAAATGAGGCTACCTTGGCAAACATGTCACAGTGGTCATACCTGTATACCTGATGTCCTGTATACAAAATTATTTCCTTGATCCTTTTGCAGAATACACAGGGTTTCTCCCTCCCCATAATGACTGATATGATTCAATTCAATAATTTAAAAAAAGACAATACAAGTAAAAGTTTAGTACATTATTTTATGCAAAGTGACAGGTCTCTCTCCATGTAAAGACATCAGTATCAAGCCCGTCTGTCAGACTGGACTTCACATCATCTTGCAAGTCTCCATCTGCTGACTCCATACATGTTTCTGTGAACACATACACACACAGTCACTGTTCTATTGCCACTGGCAGTTAGGATAGGTGATATCTGACAAACAAACATATACTATGTTGAAGCTTGAAGAGGTCAGACTAAACCTACCTAATCGACGACCATTGGTGAGTGGGAAAGAGGTGAGGCTGGAGGTAAGGTCTTTGCCTGCACCCCATTGATAAGCATGGCAGTATAGATCAGACCCTGGCCCCTCATCAAATATACAGTGCTATTTAAGAGTGGCTGGCCCAGTGCTTCAGTTTCATTGATAGATGCAGAGGGTTGACACCTTTAGGTGGCACTCCCCATTTTGAGTTCTAGACAAACAATCCTGTATCTGATTTTGTTTTGCGTCACCTTTTTGGTGTCTTTTTGAACCCCTCCTAAAACCCCACCTGTTTCATTTTGGTTGTTGTCAGTGACTCTTTGTTAGTTTCCCCCTTCTGTTTGAGTGACATTATTTGGTCTTCTTGCTGGGGAACATAACAAAATGGGGGCTTGTCTGGGATATTGTTTCCTGTGAGTATGTTGTTCACTCTCGTCACCTACTCTGAAGCTCTGCTGTACCCAGATATTTGTGTTCAAAATAAACTTGTGGAGAGTTTCTTTCACTGACATCCACCTTGAGGGGTTATAAGATTGGTGGAATCATTTTGAAAGTTGAATAAACACACAGGCTTTAATTAAATAAGAGGGTGTGCACTGCTTTGTCTCTTGAAAGGAGATTGGACTGTGGCACTGTTGAAGTTACTGTCCTTCGGGCTTGTGAGTTGGTCCCATAGGCATACAGACATCAGTTCTGTATATTAAAAAAAAAACAATAAAGCCATGTTGAGTTCGCAAGGGAACAAGCATGTCTTTTTGATCTGTTCTTAAGAGGTCAAGGAATTTAAAGACTCATACTTCTCTAGCAGTTCAAGAATTGCCTTCAGGAAAGGGTTGCAACCTAGATTCACGAGCACAAAGATCCCGCTTGAGAAAGCTGCAGTTCTAGCAGATGAGTTTGTTGACACATACAACTACCTTCACAAACAAAGCAACCAGTAGTTATCTCTGTGCAAAAAGCAATCCAGAGAAGTCCCCTACTGTGAGGTTTCAGTCCAGGGAAGTCCAGAGAAGTCCCCTACTGTGAGGTTTCAGTCCAGAGATGTCCAGAGAAGTCCCCTACTGTGAGGTTTCAGTCCAGAGATGTCCAGAGAAGTCCCCTACTGTGAGGTTTCAGTCCAGGGATGTCCAGAGAAGTCCTCTTCTGTGAGGTTTCAGTCCAGAGATGTCCAGAGAAGTCCCCTACTGTGAGGTTTCAGTCCAGAGATGTCCAGAGAAGTCCCCTACTGTGAGGTTTCAGTCCAGAGATGTCCAGAGAAGTCCCCTACTGTGACGTTTCAGTCCGGAGATATTCAGAGAAGTCCCCTACTGTGAGGTTTCAGTCCAGAGATGTCCAGAGAAGTCCCCTACTGTGAGGTTTCAGTCCAGAGATGTCCAGAGAAGTCCCCTACTGTGAGGTTTCAGTCCAGAGATGTCCAGAGAAGTCCCCTACTGTGAGGTTTCAGTCCAGAGATGTCCAGAGAAGTCCCCTACTGTGAGGTGTCAGTCCAGAGATGTCCAGAGAAGTCCCCTATTGTGAGGTTTCAGTCCAGAGATGTCCAGAGAAGTCCCCTACTGTGAGATTTCAGTCCAGAGATGTCCAGAGAAGTCCCCTACTGTGAGGTTTCAGTCCAGAGATGTCCAGAGAAGTCCCCTACTGTGAGGTTTCAGTGCAGAGATGTCCAGAGAAGTCCCCTACTGTGAGGTTTCAGTGCAGAGATGTCCAGAGAAGTCCCCTACTGTGAGGTTTCAGTCCAGGGATGTCCAGAGAAGTCCTCTTCTGTGAGGTTTCAGTCCAGAGATGTCCAGAGAAGTCCCCTACTGTGAGGTTTCAGTCCAGAGATGTCCAGAGAAGTCCCCTACTGTGAGGTTTCAGTCCAGAGATGTCCAGAGAAGTCCCCTACTGTGACGTTTCAGTCCGGAGATATTCAGAGAAGTCCCCTACTGTGAGGTTTCAGTCCAGAGATGTCCAGAGAAGTCCCCTACTGTGAGGTTTCAGTCCAGAGATGTCCAGAGAAGTCCCCTACTGTGAGGTTTCAGTCCAGAGATGTCCAGAGAAGTCCCCTACTGTGAGGTGTCAGTCCAGAGATGTCCAGAGAAGTCCCCTATTGTGAGGTTTCAGTCCAGAGATGTCCAGAGAAGTCCCCTACTGTGAGATTTCAGTCCAGAGATGTCCAGAGAAGTCCCCTACTGTGAGGTTTCAGTCCAGAGATGTCCAGAGAAGTCCCCTACTGTGAGGTTTCAGTGCAGAGATGTCCAGAGAAGTCCCCTACTGTGAGGTTTCAGTCCAGAGATGTCCAGAGAAGTCCCCTACTGTGAGGTTTCAGTCCAGAGATATTCAGAGAAGTTCCCTACTGTGAGGTTTCAGTCCATTTCTTCAGTGCCCAAAGATAAAGATCAGCAGAATACTGTTGTTGTTTTTTTGTATCCGCCAGTTTGTCAGTACTGGCGTGAGAAAGTACACATCGTCTATCAGTGTTCTCGGTTGAAACGGAGAAATGAGAGAAAAAGCCGTTTCTTCTTGTGGGAGCACTCCGGCCCATTAAGTCTCTGGTTAGGACTGGTGTATTTCCTAAACAAGATTTTGGATCCGATGTTATAGCCCTTTGATTCAGATGGGTTCGTGCCTCTGAGGAGTTGGGATGCTGTTAAGCAGCCGGTGAAGATACTGTGAGATACCGGGGCAGCCCAGTCCTTCATGTTGGAGGGTGTTTTGCCTTTGTCTGACACTTCAGCAACTGGCTACAATGTGTAAGTACACGCCGTGGAGATGGGTTGCATGGAAGTTCCTTTGTATAATGTGGAACTCGAGTCTGATCTTATTTCTAGTTCCATTGTTTGAGTGAGGCCTAGCCTACCAGTGAAGGGGGTCTTGTTCATTTTGGGAAACGATTTGGCTGGAGGGATGGTCGTGCCAAATCCTGTTGTTGGTAAGGAACCCAGAGTAAAGTAACCTGATGGGTTATCAAAAAATGATCTTAGTGTTCTCAGTGTGTGCCGTTACACATGCTACGTCTAAGAAAGTTGCCGGGAGCAAGTCTAGTGTTGAGGATGTCAGCGATCCCACCGTGGTCGATATGTCCGAGACGTTTATGGGTGATCCTGATTTCGCTAAACCTCCTGAGTTTATCTCTCCTTTTAAAACCCCAAAGGTGAGTGAAGGTTCCTACAGTTGACACTTCAATGTCCAGGAATAAGCTGATTGCGAAACAGTAAAATGTTCTAATGAGGAAATGGCATCCTCGCTTCACTTCGGGGCAAGACAATTGGCCCAGTGTGTCTCAAATTGTCGTTATAGTTACACTACGATAAGAGATACTGAGGTTGGCTCATGATGTTAGTATGGCAAGCCATCTTGGGGTCAACAAGATGTATGACTGTATCTTGAATAACTTCTTCTGGCCTAGTCTGAAACAGGATGTTGTGGCTTACTGTAAATTTTTTCATGTTTGCCAGCGGATGGGTAAACCGAACCAAGCTGTGCCGGTTGCACCTTTTCACTATATTCCTGCTTTTGACATACCTTTCAGCAGGGTTCTGGTGGACTGTTATGGTCCTTTGCTCAAAGTTTCTTAACAAGTTACTCTTAACCATCATGTGCGCTGCCACTCGTTTCCCTGAGGCCATTCCACAGAGGAAAATCACAAGAGGAAAGTTACTACGGATATTGCAGCAGTTCCCCCTTGAAATCAGACATGTCCGTGGTCGAGCCAACTTGGTTGCTGAATGTCTTTCAAGAGAGGGCAGTCAATAAGTTTTGTCTTTTGTGTTGAGCCAGTTCCAGTTGTTGTTCATTGCTAGTCAACTTTCAGTGGACACCCGCATGAATGTCTTTCAGAACTCCTCCTAAAACCCCACCTGTTTTGGTTGTTGTCAGTGACTCTCCCTTTTGTTTGAGTGACATTTGGTTTTCTTGCTGGGGAATGTTACTCAGCTAATACTGAAAAGCCAGAGAGGTAATTATATTCCAGTATTTCTGGTTATATTCTCCAGCGAGGTCATTATATATATATTTTTTTCACCTTTCTTTAAGTAGGTAAGCTAGTTGAGCACAAGTTCTCATTTACAACTGTGACCTGCCCAAGATAAAGCAAAGCAGTGCGACAGAAACAACAACACAGAGTTACACATGGAATAAACAAGCGTACAGTCAATAACACAATAGAAAAAAAATAAAGTCTGTATACAGTGTGTGCAAATGACATGAGGATGTAAGGCAATAAATAGGCCATAGTAGTAAAGTAATTACAATTTAGCAGATTATGTAAAGGATTTCCTCCTCTTCGGACCCTCCTCTATAGGGGGGGGGGGGGGGGGGGAGTACTGTCACGTTCTGACCATAGTTCTGTTATTTTATTCTTTGTTTTAGTATGGTCAGGGCGTGAGTTTGGGTGGGCAGTCTATGTTTGTTTTTCTATGTTGGTATTTGTGTCCGGTTAGTTGTCTCTGATTGAGAATCATACTAAGGTAGCCTGGGTTTCACTTTTGGTTGGTGGGTGTTTGTTTCCGTGTGAGTGTTTGGGCCATACGGTACTGTTTCGGTTTTGTAAATTCACATCATCGTTTATTGTTTTGATTCAGTGTTCAGTGCTTTCTTGAATTAAAATCATCATGAACACTTACCACGCTGCGCTTTGGTCCGATCCTTACTCCTCCTCCGACTCTGGCGGCTCAGGACAGGCGGGAGACTCTGGCGGCTCAGGACAGGCGGGAGACTCTGGCGGCTCAGGACAGGCGGGAGACTCTGGCGGCTCAGGACAGGCGGGAGACTCTGGCGGCGCTGGAGAGGAGGAAGGCTCTGACGGCACTGGACAGGCGGGAGCACCTGTAGGGAGAAGACAGAGAGACAGCCTGGTACGGGGGGCTGCCACCGGAGAGCTGGTGCGTGGAGGTGGCACCGGATAGACCGGACCATGCAGGCGCACTGGAGCTCTTGAGCACCGAGCCTGCCCAACCTTACCTGGTTGAATGCTCCCCGTAGCCAGGCCAGTGGGGCGAGGTGGAATAGCCCGCACTGCGCTCTGCTGGCGAACCGGGGACACCATGCGTAAGGCTGGTGCCGTGTACGCCGGCCCGAGGAGACGCACTGGAGACCAGATGCGCAGAGCCGGCTTCATGGCACCTGGCTCGATGCCCACTCTAGCCCGGCCGATACGACCTCACGGTATAATACGGTGCCTGCCCGGTCCCTCTCGCTCTCCGGTAAGCACGGGGAGTTGGCTCAGGTCTCCTACCTGACTTAGCCACACTCCCCGTGTGCCCCCACCCAATACATTTTTGGGGCTGCCTCTCGGGCTTCCTTGCCAGCCGTGTTCCCTCGAAGCGCTGGCTCCCATTATCTGCTGCTCCCATGTCCAGGAGTCCTGAGATCGCTGCTGCACGATACCACGCTGCTTGGTCCTTTTTGGTGGGTGTTTCTGAGGAGTAAGGATCGGACCAAAGCGCAGCGTGGTAAGTGTTCATGATGATTTTAATTAAAGAAAGCACTGAACACTGAATCAAAACAATAAACGATGACATGAATTTACAAAACCGAAACAGTACCGTGTGGCCCAAACACTCACACGGAAACAAAGAATAAAATAACAGAACTATGGTCAGAACGTGACAGATTATCACGGGAGTGATAGATGAGCAGATTGTGGTGTGTAAGTAGTGATACTGGTGTGCTAAAGAGCAGCAAAGTAAATAAAAACAATATGGGGATGACGTAGGTAGATTGGGTGGGCTATTTACAGATGGACTATGTACAGCTGCAGCGATCGGATATTCAAGTCTCTCTGGTTATACTTGCCACCACTAGTCATTGCACACCAAGCTAGCGTTACTGGTGCAGACTTGGGGACCAACCGAACTCCAACCACCTATTCTGCATACTAGGGTCCTTTGGCAGGGCATGCATTGCAAGACATAAAACGTTGGCTGTGGAGGCATGGTCAATCCGTATAGGGTTTTTCAGTCTGCCATCCTTTGAAAGCATTGGGGGTGATGACACAATGGAGTCCCATTCAATGAAGGGACACAACAATTTCAAATATTTTGTAGAGTTACAGTTCATGTAAGGAAATCATTCAATTGAAATTAATTCATTAGGCCCTAATCAATGGACTACACATGACTGGGAATGCAGATATGCATCTGTTGGTCACAGATACGTAAAAGAAAAAGTTAGGGCCTTGGATCAGAAAACCAGTAAGTATCTGGTGTGACAATTTGCCTCATGCAGCACAACATGTTCTTCGAATAAAGTTGATCAGGCTGTTGATTGTGGCCTGTGGAATGTTGTCCCACTCTTCTTCAGTGGCTGAGCGAAGTTGATGGTTATTGGCGGGAACTGGAACACTGTTATACATGCTCAATGAGTGGCATGTCTGGTGAGAATTTTGGGCATGGAAGAACTGGGACATATTCAGATTCCAGGAATTGTGTACAGATCCTTGTGACATGGGGCTGTACATTATCATGTTAAAACAGGAGGTGATGGCGGTGGATGAATGGCACAACAATGGGCCTCAGAATCTTGTCACGGTATCTCTGTATTCAAATTGCCATCGATAAAATGCAATTGTGTTTGATGTCCGTAGCTTATGCCTGCCCATACCATAACCCCACCGCCAAAATGGGGTACTCCATTCACAACGTTGATGTCAGCAAACAGCTCGCCCCCACAACGCCATACATGTGGTTTGCGGTTGTGAGGCCTGTTGGATGTACTGCCAAATTCTCTAAAACAACATTGGTTGAGAAATGAATATTCAATTATCTGGCAACAGCTCTGATGGACATTCCTGCAGTCAGCATGCCAATTGCAAGCTCCCTCAACTTGATACATCTGTGGCATTGTGTTGTGACAAAACTGCACATGTTAGTGGCCTTTTATTGTCCCCAGCACAAGGTACACCTGTGTAATGATCATGCTGTTAATTCAGCTTCTTCATATGCCTCACCTGTCAGGTGGATGGATTATCTTGGCAAAGGAGAAATGCTCACTAACAGGGATGCAAACTAATTGTTGCAAAAAAATCTGAGCGAAATAAGGGTTTTGTGCTTATGGAAAATTTCAGGGATCTTTTTATTTCAGTTCATGAAACATGGGGATCAGCACTTTACATATTGCGTTTATATTTTTCATCAGTGTAGTTTTTCCACAATTAAAAATTTCCACATGCATAGATCCACATAACTCGACATGACTAGGCAAGGATGTATTGCTCAACAGTCAAACAGAAAAAGACATGTAAAAAAACAAACATTTTTGACGAGACTGCTTTTATGACAAACTTTGTAGTCAATTTTGACACTAGAATAAATGTTTCTGACTCATATCGAAGCCACATAGGCCATTTTCAAAGTGATTGGTTGCTTTTTAGGGGCAGTCACTATACACTTAACAAAATACAATATGTAATCGGAATTACTCAATATAGAGTCTGCAAAACTTAAATTGGTCTCTTGTGCTGGGCAGTGGGTTTAATACAGAGTGCTGGTGACTCATTACTTCAGCCTCTACATTCATTACAATCCAATACACTGCATATGAATTACATACTGTATGGGTTTATAGATATCAACTGCTGTATATGCTGAGGTAAAAGTGGGTTGGGAATACTCAGTAGGTCGAGTGGAAAGTGTGGCTTGGTATTTAGACTTCAGTCCCTCAAAAAATAACACCATATATTGATTCTACAGACCCTACTCTACTGAGAATTACCAACCTCTCTTTTGACTCAGCACATAGAATCGTTTTTTCTCCACAGCCCAATGTTGTGAACATACCGATCTGAACATTGTGTTTTTCGATAGTGGTCTTACAAAAGGTTTTTAGAAGCATATTTGTAATTGTTTTCATAAAGTCCTTTTTGCGTTTGCTTTTATGCACAATACAAATGGGACATTGATTAAAATGGAATACTGTATCTTTTGAAATAGTTATCCACATTTTAATGTTTTGAAATACGGGCTTTTATTTTGAAGGAATTTTTATTAGCATACAAACTGACGTCATCGTTTGTGCTGCTGGCAGAACACTAGTGCGGCATTGAATGTATATGTCCTGTTTTGATTGTACAGTAGATCAGAAGAAGTAGTGCTCAAATACGATCCTTTACTTTGTTGACCAGGTAAGAACGCCGACTTTATCACTAAATGTTACATTCGGGTAAACGAGTTGGTCTAAACTAGGGTTCAGGGAAGAATATAACAAATTAATAGCTAAATGTCCGAAAAGTCCATAGATTCTACACAATTAATAACCGATTGCGGCTTAACCAATATACATGATTGTAAAAAAATAGAAAATGTAAACGATGAGCTGTCTATCCTAAAGCCTATTAACTTCATGGCATGCGTTCAAGCAACCCCTAGTGACATTTTTGCCGCGTTATTGGGTGTGCTGGTTCCCTAGGGTTGACCTACTTTTGCTGTCATGCATTGCAGTCAGTGTGTTTGTTCGACTTTGCAGGCGACTTGCCGACTGACTGATCTACAAATGACCTTGCATCACAAATAACAACTCATTATTATTTGTTGATCAGCCAGTGTCACCATTTACCCACAATGCATTTGACGCTCTCGAACATGGTAGTGAGTTCACTGCCCATTTAATTGTCTGATGATTAATCGGATGTTGCATTAAAATCCTTAACGAAGGCTGTGCACTCCTTTTAGTGGTTTTGTTAGCGCGCGCTGGTATAGTGTTTTTGTGTTTGGTTTGTGTTGAGTAATGTGTAATGTAATGTGGGGTAAATGTGGGGTAAAAGCCGATGTATGGTTAATCTGATCTCTGTAGCGGCAGTTCAGCATTTACTGAGATGCGACCTCGGCAGAAGTCAAAGCATTCGTACTGCTTGCGCTTTATGGAGCTGTCGTACGCATCCAATAAATTGGTCTGCGGTGCACCACTCGTAGTGATAGCCTTTCAGCTAATTACAAACAACTGGCCAAACGAAATGACAAGACCTTACCTCTTCTGAGATGTTGGAGTAGGAGCTCAGCCAATTCTATCATGAAGTAAAAATACTGCACCGGTTTTCCACCTGCATCTCCCCGATAACCCCCAGCAAAATTAGGCTACATTCAGGCTATTGTTTATTTCACACTATATTGAGGTAAACATCAGAGTATAATCCTTGTATGGATGTCAACCCCAATACATGTTCATGTCATCAATCAACTGCATTACAGTTAAAAGTGACTGAATACCACCACTAAAAAAATTATGACAATATAGCCAATCGTATGCGAGCTATGCTACCGGTTTATATGAATGGGAGCTTATCAGCACTTCTTCTAACCCGGAAAAGGGACAACTTCTAAATGTTATGCAGCGAAAACAGCCAAATATATAAAAATCTGATTTTAATAACCACATTGTGGGCATGTTACAATAAATAAATCATGATGGATTTGACAAATATCCACTTTGTTTGATAAGATTTGTTGATTGTTTACAAATCCTCCCTGATCTCCTTCCAGGAGTTCTAACTCCTTTTTGTGTCTTTGAAAACCCTACATGAGGTATCATAAATATGTATTTTATTTGTCAACTTTCATCAAAGTTCTCCATGTTTATGTTTATGCAGGATGTACCGCCCCCACCTAATGCCAACCAACATGTCAATACAGAGCTATGCGGAGCCCTTCGCATTGTTACCTCAATTTGGCCTACGCAAGCCTCCAGAGGCTCCACAATTGCGTCACACCCTTCGTTCGGAGACTCCGAACAGCATTTCCAGATGAAGCATAAATCAGCTTTTCAAACAAAAATGTATTTGTCACATGCGTCGAATACAACAGGTGTAGACCTTACTGTGAAATTCTTACTTAGCCCTTAACCAACATTTCAGTTATATAATTAGAGTTAAGAAAATATTTACTAAATAAACTCAAATAAATATATATATATATTAAAGTAACACAATAAAAGGACAATAATGAGGCTATATTCAGGGGGTACAGGTACCAAGTCAATGTGCAGATTACAGGTTAGTCTAGGTAATTTGTACATGTAGGTAGGGTTAAAGTGACTATGCATAGATAATGAACAGCATGGAGCAGCAGTGTAAAAACAAAGGGTGGGGCGGCAATGTAAATAGTCCGGGTGGCCATTTGATTATTTGTTCAGCAGTCTTATGGCTTGGGGGTAGAAGCTGTTAAGGAACCTTTCGGACCTAGATTTGTCGCTCCGGTACTGCTTGCCGTGCGTGTTATGATCTTCTTCATCTGATGAGGAGTATGAAAGATCTGACCAAAAACAACAAAATAACCAAAGTGAAACAATGAAAATCAAAACAGTTCTGTATGGTGAAACACAGACACAGAAAACAACTACCCACCAACCATAGTGGGCAAACAGGCTGCCTAAGTATGGTTCTCAATCAGAGACAACGATTGACAGCTGCCTCTGATTGGGAACCATACCAGGCCAAACACATAGAACTATAACACATAGAACAAAAACATAGAATGCCCACCCCAACTCACGCCCTGACCAAACTAAAATAGAGACATAAAAAAGGAACTAAGTTCAGGAAGTGACTGTACCCCCCCCCCAAGGTGCGGACTCCGGCCGCAAAACCTAGACCCATAGGGTAGGGTCTGGGTGGGCATCTGTCCGCGGTGGCGGCTTCGGTGTGGGACGTGGACCCCACTCCACCTTAGACTTGGCCCACTTAGGTGGCACCTTTGGAGCGGCGACCCTCGCCGCCGACCCCGGACTGGGGACCCTTACAGCGGGCCCCGAATAGACGGGAGACTCTGACAGTGCTGGATAGGCGGGAGACTCTGACAGTGCTGGATAGGCGGGAGACTCTGGCAGCGCCGGACAGGCGGGAGACTCTGGCAGCGCCGGAGTGAAGGGCGACTCCGGCGGCTCCTGACTGACGGGCGGCTCCTGACTGATGGGCGGCTCCAGCGGCTCCTGACTGACGGGCGGCTCTGGCGGCTCCGGACAGGAGGGAGACTCTGGAGGCGCCGGTCAGGCGGAAGAACCTGGAGGGAGGAGACGGAGAGACAGCCTGGTGCGTGGGGCTGCCACAGGACCCACCAGGCTGGGGAGACCTACAGGAGGCCTGGTGCGTGGAGGAGGCACCTGGATGCACCGGGCTGTGGGGGAGCACTGGAGCTCTGGTGCATACCACTCACACCTCTCCCTTAGGCTCAATGCCCACATTTGTCCGGCACGGGCGGAGGGCAGGCATAGGGCAAACTGCACACTCCCAGTGCCCCGGAGACACAGCACGCAGCCCCGGCGCAGGATACCCTGGGCCGAAACGGCGTACCGGAGACCAAACACGCTGAGCTGGCACAACACGCCCTGGCTGGATGCCCACTCTCGCATGGCACTTGCGGGGGGCTGGCCTATAGCGCTCCAGGCTATAAGCGCGCACTGGCGACACCGTGCGCTTCACCACATAACACGGTGCCTGACCAGTACTACACCTCTCCTGGTAAGCATGGGGAGTTGGCTCAGGTCTATCGCCTGACTCCGCCAATCTCCCCGTGTGCCTCTCTTGCCTGTTGCGCTGCCTTACCTCATATCGCTCATATTCCCCAGCCTGTGCCCAGGGTCCCTTACCGTCTAGTATCTCCTCCCAAGTCCAGGAGTCGAGAACCATCTGCTCCTTGTTACCACGGTGCTTGGTCCTTTTCTGGTGCGTAGTTCTGTAACGATCTTCTTCATCTGATGAGGAGTACAGCGCTCAGAGCCCAAACAAGCCATAAAGATATCCGTCATGTTGTGGAGTCAACATTAGTCAGAAATAGCATTATAAATATTCACTTACCTTTGATGATCTTCATCAGAATGCACTCCCAGGAATCCCAGTTCCACAATAAATGTTTGATTTGTTCGATAAAGTTCATCATTTATGTCCAAATGTCCTCCTTTTGTTAGCACGTTTGGTAAACAAATCCAAACTCACGACGCGCGTGCAAGTCCAGCGGAAAGGTCGGACGAAAAGTCCAAAAAGTTCCATTCCAGTCCGTAGAAACATGTCAAACGAAGTATAGAATCAATCTTTAGGATGTTTTTTAATCATAAATCTTCAATAATGTCTGTATAAAAGCAATGGAACGCGAGGTAACTCTCACATGAACGCGCGTCACGAGCCCATGGCACTCTGCCAGACACCTTGCTCAATCCCCTCTCATTCAGCCCCCCTTCACAGTAGAAGCCTGACACAAGATTCTAAAGACTGTTGACATCTAGTGGAAGCCTTAGGAAGTTCAAAATGACCCCACAGACACTGTATATTGGAATGGCAATGAGTTGAAAAACTACAAACCTCAGATTTCCAACTTCCTGGTTGGATTTTTTTTCAGGTTTTTGCCTGCCATATGAGTTCTGTTATTACTCACAGACATCATTCAAACAGTTTTAGAAACATCAGAGTGTTTTCTATCCAATACTAATAATAATATGCATATATTAGCAACTGGGACTGAGTAGCAGGCAGTTTACTCTGGGCACCTTATTCATCCAAGCTCCTCAATACTGCCCCCCAGTCCCAAAGAAGTTAACAATCACCCTATTTCTAGGAAAGTAACAAACTTGTCTTCTTGGTCTTGTATTTGCAGATCTGCCCGGGCTGTGGACGAAAACAATGGCACTAATCTCCCTCGAGGATCTCGACGGATTGGAGGATGAAGAACTGGACAATGACATCACTGACAACCCTGATCCAATGGAGGACGACGAGCAGCAGAGGCTGTACACCCATTGGCAGGCGATCGCCAGCACACACCAGGTGTCCGTCCCCCGAGGTAAGCGAGATAGGCGGTGGAGTAAAATAGTCCCATTCGAGGTAGTTGCTTGGCAGCAGTGTATTTGGAGACAATCAATCTGAGAAATCAAACTCGTTGCAACAGGACATGGTTTCTTCCTATAGTTTAAATAAAATCTCAGATTCTAGTTGCTACATCCTGTCCATAAGCAAAGACGGCTAAACAACAACAATATCGGTGCATTGTTTTACGGCACATTGTTTTATCTTCCACATTCCAAACCGTCTGCAATACAGCAGTATGACTTGATTGCTATAGTGTGTGTACTGAAGTCTCTATCATGGCGTACTCAAATGGGCATCAGTTTGAGGTCTAGTAAGAAGCTTATAGATATTAGAGCAGGCCCATTTTCCTAGAGACTTGAATACTTGACATTAGCCCTGGGTTCCTTTTATAAAGCATAAGCCAATGACGAATATCCCCCCACTTCACTTGGTTCCGGTGAGGTTTTTTACCAGTGAGGTTTGCGCTCAGGCTGCTCTCTGTAAACTTTAAAATAAATGAAGAGGACCCCTGTGTTGTTTTGATAGAAATGACAGGACCAATTCAAGAGCTTACTCGACGGAACCAAACCCAAGAAAGAGAGCAGGTCCCCTTTACCTCCGTCTCTCTGCATGAAAAGGTACAGTATGTGTCCCTTCCACTTGTTACCAATCTTAGGTCAGTATGACAATGGCAGATATGTTGGCTGGATGTTCCATTTTGAAGTGAAGGAAAGTCTGTAGTAAAAGCTAAATGAAGCCATTTTCTTGTCTTTCTTTTGAGTGTCTGGCATATGTACTTTTGAGTTGTTTTGAATGATAAATAAATAATGAAAGCTGTGTGTATGTTCAAACGGATTTGTGTAAATGCCTGAGTGCAATGTGGTGTGTAACATCTGTGTGCGTGTTGCCTTATGACCATCCATGTATTTGCTTGAGTGCAATTTATGTTGTGTGTGTGCGCGCGTGTGTGTTTCAGCTTGAGCATCCATGCCATTGCTCGAGTGCAAAGTGAAGTGAAAGATTTCTTATATTCCCTGGATTACGAAGTGTGTGTTTGTCTATTTCTGCAGCTGGGCGAGGTGCTGTTTGAGGAGCGGGTGTACCCTGCAGGGAAGTGGGCGTGCATCACTAAAGGGGAGAAGCTGTACGAGCAGAGCATCTCCATGGGCTTCATGAAACTCATGAAATTCATCTGCAAGGAGAACTCTGTCGGTAAGGGCTTAGTGTTCATGTTACTGTGTAATTATTGATGTAAGTATAGTGAAAAATTTATTGTAATCACTCATTGTTACAACTATATTGTAATCACTTGTTGTTCCACTGTACTTACAGCAGTAACCCTAACCCTTATCATAACCTTAAGTACAGTGCATCTACAATTGATTGATTTGGGGCCTAGACTCTATTGTATATTAATTAGTCATTCTTGCTGTACTTACATCAGTAATCCTAATCCTTACCATAGACCTAAATATAGTGTATAGCAAGACAGGGTAACAGTGAGTAATTATAATAGCACACTCTTGTATCGACAGGACGCTATTTGGGAATGACTGTACCCATTGTGAACAGTATCCAAATGCTGGAGGACGGCAATGGCTTTCAGAAAGACATCTTGACCGCATACTACCTGCCTGCTGAGTTCCAGGCCAACCCGCCCCAGCCAACTGACCTAGACATCACCATACTCCAAAGGGAGGCTTTACGAGTCATCACCCGGTAAGGACACTCCCACCTCTGGCTGACTTCGATACTCAAGCCCCAGGCTTGATTTGAGGCATATTCTACTTCGCCTGTGGTTTGGAGACCTATTCTGACCTATTTACATATCTACATGTAAAAATAGTCAATGGATTTAGATAGACAATGTCTAGCAAAAATGGGTGGAAATAATTAGTCAGATTAGTGATAATATCCATGTTTGTTTTTTTAACTATACTGGCTGGTTTCCCGGACACAGATTAAGCCTAGTCCTGTATTAAAAAGCACTTACAATGGAGTCCACATTGAGCATTTGTTTTGGTCCAGTACTGGCTTAATCTGTGTGTGGGGAATCAACCCAAACAATAATGTTAACTTCAATAAATAATGGATACGTACTAGCTAGACTCACACACTACTTTGCATTAGTAAAATATCTGGCTAAAATACTAGAGGTAAAAAAAAAAATCAGATAATAGCAGTTATGATAGTATTTATTTAAACACGAATAACAAATGCGGTCTGCTGTAGGACTTTCTTCGGCACCACCACGGAGGAGACAATCATGCCTCAGATTAACCTGCTGTGGGAGATGCTGGGCCCCAGCGAGGAGATGCATCGCTACTCCTACATGGTGGCTGTCTACGACAATCCTGGGGTGTCCTGTCGCAGGAACGAGATCTGGTTCATACGACGAGACCCCTAAATCTCTTATAACATCCACCTGTCCCCTCCTGTATCACCCCAGGGTTGTGTTCATTTGCCGTTAAATGGAATAAAAGGGACAAACGGGGAGGGACTACCTGGACTTGGTCCAATAAGCAACACTCATTTTCAGTTTCCACTGCAAAATGTTTTAAAAAAATGTTTGTTTTTGTTTTTGCGTGCCCTAATCAACACAACCCAGATGATGGGGATAGAGTATGGATTAAAATGGGAGGAATGGGTCTTGGGTTGGTTTTAGAGGTAAACATGACAAGATTACTTTAAAGATGGTATTAGGTAGACAGTATGGCAGGAAAATACTTATTTAACATTCACTGAGATGGTATGCTTTTCTATGCTCTAGGGGAGCACAAGAAAATACTAACTTCAGTGGCATTTATACCATGTACACAACCAAATATGGTGTTTAAAATACAAGTATATTGTATCTCTGTGGAAGAACTGTCTGGGCATTACAAGAGTTAACTCTTATATTTCCATCACGTTTTATCTTTATTTTTCTTGCTTTTTATGTTTAAAAAAATTATATCATCTAATCATTGCAAACTGGTGTCACATAATGTCACAGTCCGTTTTGCATTTGAGTCATTTAGCAGACACTCTTATCCAGAGCGACCTACAGCAGTGAGTGCACGCATTTTAATCCTTTTTTTCTTAATGATGTTGATACTATAATGTTTTTTTTAATGTCTTATAGGTCTTGAAACATGTTGTATTTGCAGTTGACTAGAGTAGGCATCCAGGTTTAACCTATTGTTATCCATAGGTAATTCTGACACAACTTTGTCATTCAAAGTTACTTGCTATGATATGTGGGTGTTCTCTTACTCTTAACTGTCATTAAGTTTTATCCTTCCAGTGAATTTTGCCCACACTTTGCTACTTTACCTACATTTTGAGGCTGGTGTAGGGATTTTGGGTATACGTGTCCTAATAAGTAAATGACTATCCCCCTTCCCCCAGCCACAAAATGATTGACAGATTGGTCATTCGTTACCTTCAATTGCCACTAGGTGTCAACCAAACAGTAACGTTTGTATTATGTTTTTTGTCTGTTTTTTTGCTTATTGGTGAATAGCGAATATCTCACAAATGAATAGATTGGTTTTGGTGAGGTTAGTTGTAAAATGGAGCTGAGACTGGGACCAGGCTCTTTAGGTTTTGAGGAAGGTTCAAGCTTTTTGAAGATTCATAGCTATAGTTAATGATGGTTGGGGAATGGAAGTTTAATTTAAGTGACTTATGAACCTGTCTGTTCAGCATGGCCAAATGATGTGCTCTTACTGTGCTTGCCTCTTTTAAAAAATATATTTCCCAGAATAAGTGTGTATTTGTTTGTATTCTCCAGTAATTAGTACGGTATACATTTGATATGTTAAAATTGTACCCGGCTTCTCTTTTGTGACCTTGTATTTCTATGCTGTTTTCAACTGTTTTCAATGCATACATTTCAACATTTCAGTGTGAATTGTAGTGGGTTGCTTCAATTTAAAGCTGCAATATATAACTTTTTGGGCAACCTGGCCAAATTCAAATAGAATTGTGAGGAGATATAGATCATTCATTCTCATTGAAAGTCTAAGATGTAGTAGATCTGTTCTATGTGTGTTATTTCTATGCTTCTGTTCATAAGTTTTGTTTTTACCTCTTTTACTTTCTGTTTTGTACAATAACTTCAAACAGCTGAAAATACTATATTTTTGGTTATGAAAAATATATTTCACAGCAGTTTAGATGGTACAATGATCCCTCTACACTATTTTTGCTTGTTTTGTTACAAACCAACATTTGGAATTTTAGCAAACAGAGAGATTTCTTTATAGTGCATCTTTAAACTACTTAAAAGATTGCCAGTGTAAGTTAATGGAGATTTGATATACATTTACACTTAAAAACGTACCGTGCCTTCAGAAAGTATTCACACCCCATTTACTTTTTCCCCATTTTGTTGTGTTACAGCCTGCATTTAAAATGCATTCAATTTAGATGTTGTGTCACTGATCTACACACAATACTGCATAATGTCAAAGTGGATCTTTTATTTTTTTTATTTTTACAAATTAATAAAAAATGAAGAGCTGAAATGCCTTGCGTCAATAAGTATTGAACCCCTTTGTTATGGCAAGCCTAAATACATTCAGGAGTAGAAATTTGCTTAACAAATCACATAAGTTCCATGGACTCATTCTGTGTTCAATAATAGTGGTTAACATTCATTTTTAATGATTACGTAGTTTCTGTACCCCACACATACAATTATCTGTAAGGTCCCTCAATTGAGTAATGAATTTCAACTACATATGCAACCACAAAGACCAGGGAGGTTTTCCAATGCCTTGCAAAGAAAGGCACTGATTGGTACATGTGAAAGAAAAAGAAAAATGACCTATTTGAGCATGGTGTAGTTATTCATTAGGCTTTAGATGGTGTATCTGGCGTCAATACAAAGATACAGGCGTCCTTCCTTAACTTGAGAGGAGAGGAAGGAAACCGCTCAGGGATTTAAAACAGTTACAGAGTTGAATGGTTGTGATGTGAGAACTGAGGATGGATCGACAACATGGTAGTAACTCAACAATACTAACCTAAATTACAGAGTGAAAAGAAGGAAGCCTGGACAGAATAAAACATATTCCACAACATGCATCCTGTTTGCAACAAGGCACTTAAGTAATACTGCAAAAAATGTGGCAAAGAAATGTACTTTTTGGCCTGAATACAAAGCATTATGTTTGGAGAAACAACACATCACTGAGTTCCACTCGTCATATTTTCAAGCATGGTGTTGGCTGCATCTACCTACATGTACGTATTACCTCAATTACCACGACTAACTGGTGCCGCCGCACATTGACTCTGTACCAGTACCCCCTGTATATAGCCTCCACATTGACTCTGTATCGGTACCCCCTGTATATGGCCTCCACATTGACTCTGTACCGGTACCCCCTGTATATAGCCTCCACATTGACTCTGTACCGGTACCCCCTGTATTTAGCCTCCACATTGACTCTGTACCGGTACCCCCTGTATATAGCCTCCACATTGACTCTGTACCGCAACACCCTGTATATAGCCTCCACATTGACTCTGCAACGGTACCCCCTGTATATAACCTCCACTTTAACTCTGTACCAGTACCCCCTGTATATAGTCTCCACATTGACTCTGTACCGGTACCCTCTGTATATAGCCTCCACATTGACTCTGTACCGGTACCCCCTGTATATAGCCTCCACATTGACTCTGTACCGTAACACCCTGTATATAGCCTTCATATTGACTCTCTACCGGTACCCCCTGTATATAGCCTTCATATTGACTCTGTACCGGTACCTCCTGTATACAGTCTCGCTATTATTGAGTTGCTAACCAAGACGACATAGAATGTTTGAGTGGCCTAGGTACAGTTTTGACTTAAATCTGCTTAAAAGTCTATGTCAAGACTTGAAAATGGCTGACTAGCAATGATCAACAATGACTTAGACAGAGCTTGAAGAATTTTTAAAAGAATAATGGGCAAATATTGTTCAATGCAGGTGTGCAAAGCTCTGAGACTTACCCCAAAAGACTCACAGCTGTGTTTGCTGCCGAAAGTGATTCTAAGTATTTTGTGTAGATCAATGACAAAAAAATTACAATTAAAACCATTTGAATCCCACTTTGTAACACAGCAAAATGTGGAACAAGTAAAGCGGAGTGAATACATACTGAAGACACTGTATACAGCTTTTATAATCTTTTCACTTTACGACTTGTAATTTTTATGTCAAATGAAAATATAAATAAATAAAATGGTGTGAAGGAGATGATTGATTCCACTCAGATTAACTCAACAACAAAAATGTGCACATACCTGTCAGTTACCATTTGATATATTTCTGGTTATTTGGCTAGGTCATAGTTTGTCTTATTAGTATACCGCCTCTGTCCAAAAACCTTACACAACTAAAATGACAAAAGTACCCCTTTTTGACAACTACCTTGTCTGCATTACATTTTTTAATACATTTGAGATGTATTTTAAATCGTTAAGGATGTAGCCTGAAATATAGCCTTGGCCTATAAACAAAATAATCAAAACAAGTTGTATGTGCTTAGGCCTACAGAAAAAGGTGTGCTTCTCATGTTACTGCATCCCACTGCTGGCTTGCTTATGAAGCTGAGCAGGGTTAGTCCTGGTCAGTTCCTGGATGGGAGACCAGATGGTGTTGGAGGGCCAGTAGAAAGCACCCTTTCCTCTGGTCTAAAAAACTATCCCAATGTCGCAGGGCAGTGATTGAGGACATTGTCCTGTGTAGGGTGCTGTCTTTCGGATGGGATGTTAAATGGGTGTCCTGACTCTCTGTTGTCACTAAAAATCCAATGGCACTTATTGTAAGAGTAGGAGTGTTAACCCTGGTGTCCTGGCTAAATTCCCTATCTAGCCTTCATACCATCATGGCAGCCTAATCATCCCCAGTTTACAATTGGCTCATTGGTGGTGCAAAGGGAGAACAAACAACTTATAGAAACCTTGCTTGATGTATAGTGTCGATCAATGCGGGACAATCTAATATGTTAAGGGATACCGGAGAATGACAACAGCAGAGGCTGTGAGCACACTGTCTGAGACTTTATGTCAACTCAACTGAAACTGCCCATGGATGTTGTGTGTAATGTCACTTTCTCCAAAGTCCATAGAATGGGTAAGGCCTCTGGGAATAGGCCACGGGCTATTGTTGCATGTTTTGACAAATTTAAGCAAAAGGAAATGGCGAAGAACATGGGCAGAGGACTCAGAAACACTGATTTTGGAATGAATGATCACTTCCCCACCGAGATCAATGAAAGGAGAAAAAAACTATCCCATCACGAAGGAAAAGCATTGCCTGAATCAACGAGTCTTCATGGTGATGGATAAACTTTATATCAACGGGCAACTATATCGGAACTCAAGAGTAACTCCCTGGCTATTTTAATCCAACTGTATCGGGAATCTAGAGTAACTCCCTGGCTATTTTAATCCAACTGTATCGGGACTCTAGAGTAACTCCCTGGCTATTTTAATCCAACTGTATTTTTTAACCAGGTAGGCAAGTTGAGAACAAGTTCTCATTTACAATTGCGACCTGGCCAAGATAAAGCAAAGCAGTTCGACACATACAACAACACAGAGTTACACATGGAGTAAAACAAACATACAGTCAATAATACAGTAGAAAAATAAGTCTATATACAATGTGAGCAAATGAGGTGAGATAAGGGAAGTAAAGGCAAAAAAAGGCCATGGTGGCGAAGTAAATACAATATAGCAAGTAAAACACTGGAATGGTAGATTTGCAGTGGAAGAATGTGCAAAGTAGAGATAGAAATAATGGGGTGCAAAGAAGCAAAATAAATAAATAAATACAGTAGGGGGAGAGGTAGTTGTTTGGGCTAAATTATAGATGGGCTATGTACAGGTGCAGTAATCTGTGAGTTGCTCTGACAGCTGGTGCTTAAAGCTAGTGTGTTACCAATTTCAGAGATTTTTGTAGTTCGTTCCAGTCATTGGCAGCAGAGAACTGGAAGGAGAGGCGGCCAAAGGAAGAATTTGTTTTTGGGGGTGACCAGAGAGATATACCTGCTGGAGCGCGTGCCACAGGTGGGTGCTGCTATGGTGACCAGCGAGCTGAGATAAGGGGGGGACTTTACCTAGCAGGGTCTTGTAGATGACCTGGAGCCAGTGGGTTTGGCGACGAGTATGAAGCGAGGGTCAGCCAACGAGAGCGTGCAGGTCACAGTGGTGGGTAGTATATGGGGTGACAAAACGGATGGCACTGTGATAGACTGCATCCAATTTATTGAGTAGGGTATTGGAGGCTATTTTGTAAATGACATTGCCGAAGTCAAGGATCGGTAGGATGGTCAGTTTTATGAGGGTATGTTTGGCAGCATGAGTGAAGGATGCTTTGTTGCGAAAAAGGAAGCCAATTCTAGATTTAACTTTGGATTGGAGATGTTTGATGTTAGACTGTAAACTCTCCTTCCAGACTCAGACACCTAGGTATTTGTAGTTGTCCACATATTCTAAGTCAGACCCGTCCAGAGTAGTGATGCTAGACGGGCGGGCAGGTGCAGGCAGCGATCGGTTGAAGAGCATGCATTTAGTTTTACTTGTGTTTAAGAGCAGTTGGAGGCCACAGAAGGAGAGTTGTATGGCATTGAGGCTCATCTGGAGGGTTGTTAACACAGTGTCCAAAGAAGGGCCAGAAGTATACAGAATGGTGTCGTCTGCGTAGAGGTGGATCAGAGACTCACCAGCAGCAAGAGCGACATCATTGATGTATACAGAGAAGAGAGTCGGCCCAAGAATTGAACCCTGTGGCACCCCCATAGAGACTGCCAGAGGCCCGGACAACAGGCCCTCCGATTTGACACTCTGAACTCTATCAGAGAAATAGTTGGTGAACCAGGCGAGGCATTCATTTGAGAAACCAAGGCTATCGAATCTGCCGATGAGGATGTGGTGATTGACAGAGTCGAAAGCCTTGGCCAGGTCAATGAATACGGCTGCACAGTATTGTTTCTTATTGATGGCGGTTAAGATATCGTTTAGGACCTTGAGCGGGGCTGAGGTGCAACCATGACCAGCTCTGAAACCAGATTGCATAGCGGAGAAGGTACTGTGGGATTCGAAATGGTCGGTAATCTGTTTTATGACTTGGCTTTCGAAGACCTTAGAAAGGCAGGGTAGGATAGATATAGGTCTGTAGCAGTTTGGGTCAAGAGTGTCCCCCCCTTTGAAGAGGGGGATGACCGCAGCTGCTTTCCAATCTTTATGAATCTCGGACGACACGAATGAGAGGTTGAACAGGCTTGTAATAGGGGTTGCAACAATTTCGGCAGATAATTTTAGAAAGAAAGGGTCCAGATTATCTAGTCCGGCTTATTTGTAGGGGTCCAGGACTCTAGATATCAGGACCCTGGCTATTTTAATTCAAATTTCAAATTTCAGTTTGTGTTGTAGTGTATCATGACAACTTCAACTATAATAAATACATGCTCTATTGATCTCCTCTATAATGAATACATGCTCTATTGATCTCCACTATAATTAAATATTTTTTACCTTTATTTAACTAGGCAAGTCAGTTAAGAACAAATTCTTATTTTCAATGCTGGCCTAGTGGGTTAACTGCCTGTTCAGGGGCAAAACGACAGATTTGTACCTTGTCAGCTCAGGGATTTGAACTTGCAACCTTTCGGTTACTAGTCCAACACTCTAACCACTAAGCTACCCTGCCGCCCCATCTATTGATCTCCACTATAATGAATACATGATCTATTGATCTACACTATAATGAATACATGCTCTGTTGATCTCCACTATAATGAATACATGATCTATTGATCTACACTATAATGAATACATGCTCTGTTGATCTCCACTATAATGAATACATGCTCTATTGATCTCCACTATAATGAATACATGCTCTATTGATCTCCACTATAAAGAAAACATTATCTATTGATCTCCACTATAATGAATACATGATCTATTGATCTCCACTATAATGAATACATGATCTATTGATCTCCACTATAATGAATACATGATCTATTGATCTCCACTATAATGAATACATGCTCAATTGATCTCCACTATAATGAATACATGATCTATTGATCTCCACTTGATAACGAAAGGGTTACATATAGCTTAATGTATGTAGCCTTCCTAACAAAACACATGAGGTTTTTAACTTGGTCAACATAAATAGTCATATTTTGGCTGTAAATGATGGGCAAATGAACATTCAAGGAAATAGTCTACTTAGAAAGGACAGGAATAGGAATGGTGGGGGTGTAGCACTGTACATTCAGAATCATATACCTTTTAAGAGGAGGGATGACCATAATGTATGTCAAATAGAGGCCCATAGTGCCTCTACATTTACATTGACTTAAATGTAAATGTAAATGTAGAGGCACTATGGGCTCAGGTACATCTGCCTCACCAGGCACCCATATTGGTAGGATGTGTGTATAGACCTCCTAGCTCTAAGGTCGCCTATCTGGATGAATTATGCACTGGGTTTGACAAGACCACAGATAGTAACAGAGATGTGTTTATCTTGGGTGATTTTAATATAAATTGGAAGGAGCATAATAATTCAAATATAACTAAATTGATGAGATATGCTGAGAACTGTGAAACAAATGGTTAATGATACTACTAGATCATCAATTAAGTTGGGTCATCGTTCAGACACATGCATTGATCTGATCTTCTGTAATATACCATTGCAATGCTTAAAAGCCAGATCAGTGCCATAATATTGTGACCATAACCATGAACACCAAGGTTCCAAAGAAACCCTCAAGGATTGTGGTCAAGAGAAATTGTAAAACCTTTAATCATGAGCTATTTCAAAATGACTTAGCTGCTGTACCCTGGGAGCTAATTTATCAAGAGGATGATTTAAATCACACTGCAGAATATTTTATTGATTTTCTCACTGAGGTAATGGACCATCATGCCCCAGTAAGAAAGAGGACAGTTGGGGCTCGTCCATCGCTATGGAGTGATGATGAACTGGGTGAGGCTTTTTCTCAAAGAAATACGGCAAAAGTCTTAGCAGCCAAATCTAAACTAGAAACTGATGTTCAGAATTATAGAACATTGCGTAATTATGCAGATAAATTAAATCTTAAGAAGAAAAAAATTTATTTTACAAAAATGCTTTTATTGATTGTAAAAATGTGTGGAATAGAGTTAAGGGCTTACTTGTACATCTATCTCATCATGCCCATCTAGTGTGGAGGTTGGCGGGAGAGCAATAACAAAACCAGCTGATATTGCCAATAATTTTGCAAATTTTTTTTACAAAGGAAATGTATTTACTGAGTGATAATGTAAACATACATTCTTCCAAACAAGCTATTGTCCAATGGATTGATGATCATATTATGAGCAACAAGACCTGCTCTTTTAGTCTACAAATGGTGTCAGTAGAGGAGGTGTTAAAACTATTGAAGTCATTACCTGATGGTAAATGTACAGGTTATGATCTTATGGACAATTTTTTAATTTGCTATGCTGCCCCATAGATTGCAGCTCCACTGAAATAAATATGTAAATGGTCAGTGGAAAAGGGGATGTTTGCAAATGTATGGAAGCATGCGAAACCGTGTTCTATTCCGAAAGACAGCAAAGAACCCATTACTCCGGCCAATAGTCGACCATTTAGTCTACTCCCTGCACTCAGTAAGATATTGGAGGGTAATTGTGAATAGACAAATATGGGACAACATGGTTAAGAATGATCTGATTACAGCCAATCAGCATGCTTATCGCAAAATGTAACGGCTGTCGTAGGTGGGAGAAGGTGAGGACCAAGATGCAGCGTGGTAACTAAATACAACAAGGAACAAAAGAAACAACCGAAACAGCTCCGTCAGGTGTAAAACACACTAAACAGAAAATCACTACCCACAAAACCCATGTGGGCAAGAGCTACCTAAGTATGGTTCTCAATCAGAGACAACGACAGACAGCTGTCCCTGATTAAGAACCATACCCGACCAAAAACAAAGAAATACAAAAACATAGAAAAAAGAACATAGAATGCCCACCCTAGTCACACCCTGGCCTAACCAAAATAGAGAATAAAAAGCCTCTCTATGGCCAGAGCGTGACACAAAACACATTCCACTACCACTGCATTGGTTGACATGACTGACCAGTGGCTCAATGCTATGGATAATGGCAGATTTGTGGGTGTACCATTTTTAGATATTAGTGCAGCATTTGATTTAGTGGATCATGAAATAACTTTGACAAAATTAATGCATTATGGTTTTAAGGAGGTAGCACTGAATTCATATAAAACTGACAGGAAACAGTCCACCTATGTCAATGGTTCATTTTCTTCCCCTCATGCTTTAACCTGCTTTAAACCCTGGAATACCGCAAGGCAGCTGCCTTGGGCCACTTCTTTACTTAATATATACCAACGACCTTCCTTATGCCTTATCTGAAACTCAAGCTACTATATTTGCAGATAATACTACAATTTATACAGCAAGACAATCGGTTCAACATGTACAGCAAGCCCTACAAGTAGATTTGGAAAATATCAGGGAGTAGTGGAACGACCCTGGGTTTATAAGCGTGGATATTGACTCTGCCGCTCGAGCATGCTTTTGGGGCACAGTCGATAGCGCGCTGGACTTCGGATTAGAAGGTTGAGGGTTCGAGACCTGCTCCCTGCCTGTTTCATCACACTATACAACATTTAAAACAGCCAAACTCTATTCACAAAGGTATTCAGTTGGTAAGATACAGACATTCAGTAAATATCATGAATAGATTGTCCACCATCTATGTGTTATCCAGACAGAAAAGAGAAATAGGCAAAATAACATTTTGATGTAGAGTGTGGCGTACAGCAGGTCAGCCACCGGCGGGAGACTCGTCGAGGCCTATTGACAGACGGAGTATACATAACGAGGCGATGGCTCCATCTGCTGGACGTGCCAGGTCTCGACGTGCTCTCCGCCCAGGACTAATTGAGGCTGATTGGGGAGTTGGTGAGCAATCAAGGACTCACCAGCTGTACAAGCCCCATAAAGCTACCAGAAGGGCAGCACACAGGAGAGGACTGGGGGAAGTAAGGTGACTTCCGTGTAGTTGGAGACAGTGCCCGAGCTAAGACAAGGGAGTTGAGTTTGTGTGCCAGACAGGATACAGCAAGACGGAGCCCAGAAGACGGTATCCCAGAGATGGTCTCATGGGGGAGACTGATCGTTTTCTTTTGATTTATTATTTAATAAACATCCTTGAAACCGAGCTAATCATACTCTGTCCATGTCAGATCTGTGTAAATGTCTTGACCAAACCCCCTGGCCTGCCACAAGTGGTGGAGAATGCGGGCAATCTGATAACATGGTCAGATCAGGGTTGACATTTACACAGCATCAGCCAGGACAAGTTGATTGCTCCATTCGTCCGGGCCCAACAAGCACAACAGTCGGTTCAGGAACCAACGCTGTAGGAACAGCGATTACAAAATGTCTGCCTCGTTGAGGAAATCGGGAAGGAGGAGCGTCCTGAATCACATCCCAACCAACTAACGGAAGACGATGATGTCGAGACCTACCTCTGTACGTTTGAACGGACGGCTTAACGGGAAGGATGGCCAAGGTCGAAGTGGGCCAGTCTGCTGGCCCAGTTCCTCTCTGGGAATGCCCAAAGGAGTATTGGGACCTGAACGACGAACAGGTGGCTAATTACGACGGGCTCAAACAGGAGATACTCAGCCACTATGGGTACAGCCTGGCCCATCGGGCTCAACGGTTCCACGACTGGAGGTTCGTAGCCGACGCATCCCCTCGAGCAGATGAGTGACCTACTGCGCGTCACCAGGGCATGGCTCCTAACTGACGTATCCACCCTCTCCATCCTCGACAAAGTGGTCCTGGATCGCTTCTTAAGGGCGCTACCCCACGACATGAAGAGGGCAGCGAATCTATGCGCGCCTCAGACCTTGGAGGGCCTCCTGGAAGCAGTGGAGACGCATCATAACACGCAGGCCCTGCTTAATAGGAGCCGGGACGAGTCAGCGACCCGTCCGAGGGGACGGAAGGACAGCCCCACCGCGGTGTACCCTGAACCCGACAGTCGGCAGGGCCAAAGGACCACAAACCCGTAGAGAAACGGCTGGGGTAGGGCCGACCCATCACCGACGACCCCAGGTAGATGGAGACCAAAGGAGGTGTTCTGAGTGTTGCGCCCGGGGGCACATTGCCTGGAAATGCCCGGCTTGAGAGGAGTCGATGCCACCAGCTAGCTCCGGAGGCGAGGTGGGTCATGCCGTGAACTATGTCACCTCCTGTTGGGTGCACCCCGAATCAACTGCACCCATAGTCCCGGTGAAGGTTGACGGACACGACACAGAAGCACTATTTGACTCCGGAAGTATGGTTACGCTTGTAACCACGAGCCTGTTGAACCAGGAGACCGAAAGGGGTAGGGAGATGTCCATTTCCTGTGTTCACGGTGACACAAAGCGGTATCCAACCGTATGGATCAACCTCGTGACGCCACAAGGGAGCTGCCAGATGATGGTGGGTGCAGTGCCAGAGTTGCTGATACCTCTCCTAGGGGGACAGGATTGTCCGCTGTTCACGAGTTGAGGAAGAAGGTACGAGCCGGCCGAAAAAGAGAGCGGGGATGACCAATAGTCTGTGCGGTCCGGAAGCAACCGGTTAACCAGCATGTGTCTACGATTCGATTCGATTTTTAGGAGCCACTCGAGACCCCCGTAGGGGGCCAACTTAGGGGACAGTTTGGGACGGCCCAGTGGGAGGATTGGAACTTGAAAGCCTCCACAGCTCAAGTGATAGCGGTGGATGGACAGCTACTTCCGGGGGTGAGTGACTGGCAATACCCCCATTTCCAAATCAAGAATAACCTTTTGTATCAGGTGTCGCACCAACAGGGGGAACTTCAAGAAGTATTGTTGCTGCCCCGACGGTACGTGGGAACCGTTCTTCAGCTGTCCCACACCCACCTGTTGGGGGTGCACCTGGGAATGGAGAAGACCCGGAACGGATCGCCACCCGGTTCCACTGGCCCGGGATGAGGAGGGCCGTGGAAGACTACTGTCGCAGCTGCCCGCAGCTGCCCGGAATGTCAACTCACAACCATGAAAGCCCACTTCCAAAGCCCATTGGTCCCCCTACCAAACGAGATCTTGACAGACCAAGGTACGGCTTTTATGTCCCGCCTCATGAAAGAGTTGTGTGCCCTCCTGCAGATCAAGCAGATCCGGACCTCAGTTTTTCACCCGCAGACGGTTGGACTCGTCAAGTGCTTTAAAAAAATGCTCAAACAGATGCTGCGGACTGGGGGAAGTAAAGTTGACATCCGTGTAGTTGGAGACGGTGCCCGAGCTAAGACGAGGGAGTTGAGTTTGTGTGCTCGGCAGGATACAGCAAGACGGAGCCCAGAAGACGGTATCCCAGAGAGGGTCTCATGGGGGAGACCGATCCTTTTCTTTTGATTTATTATTTAATAAACACCCTTGAAACCGAGCTAATCATACTCTGTCCGTGTCTGAATAAATTTAAACAATGCTTTAAAACCATTTAAATATAATACATAGGAGAGTTGTGCTTGACTATGGTAGATGAAGAATCAATCTATCTTTTTAGACTGTTAGAGTATTTATCGGGTCAATATGTAAGTCTATTATGTCTGTTTGTAACAGTGTGTGAAAAATGTGATCATATTACAAATAGTTTTTTAATGGACTCTTGGAAGATTAGTCCAAATGAGGACTGAAAGGGAACCAAATCAAATACATCCCCCCTCCTCTCCCCTGTAACTATTCCCCAGGTTGTTGCTGTAAATGAGAATGTGTTCTCAGTCAATTTACCTGGTAAAATAAAATAAAAATGTTTGCATAGAAAAGTGCAAACACGTTTGGCCTACTAACGCTACCTTTAAAAAATATATATTTAGTGCCCACCATCCCCTCACCCCTCCCTCTCTTCTCCAAACACCGGAAGCTTCTCATCCAATGTGGGAGCTAAGGGGAGAGTAAAATAAAAAGGCTACTTTCATTCAATAGTGTCGAAGTAATTTTATGTAGGCAGCTTTCTTTCTTTTTGTCATTATTTGAAATAATGGAATAGGGCCCACGTCTTCACATTTACAAATTGATCGTGCAACAGTCGTATCATCGGACGACCACTAGACAAAGCAGTCGTTTCTCGTCGGGAGTACTTTTCAGAGGTCTTGTGAAACGCTGATAGTTCAGGTTTTCGCGCTGACTTCCCTTGGTTTTGCGGCTCGTTTTCTTGTGCGAATGATTTAACTTAGTTGTGGCTTACTTTGCTGGAGTTCTATTATGGAGTTACCGTCCACAGAAAATAATGGTTTCAAAGAGAGTAACCTGAACTCGGCGAATAGGCGTAGACAAGGAGTCATGCCGACCATACACACCACGACTCTCTTTCTTATTTTCACCAAAGGTAAGAAGACACCAAGTGGCCACAAGCCCGCCGGGTGTTATACATGTTAAGTTATCTGAAGGTGTGCTTATCGCTCGGTACAATACTCTATACTATAGAAATACTACTTCAATGTAACAAACAAGCTTTATTTTAGAAAAATGTTGGTGACTAGAGTATATATAGTACGTTATCCAATAACCCAAGTTGTAAGTTCCCACAAACAAGTTGAAACGACGTTGCCTTGGTTTAAAAAAATATATAACCCTTTTATTCTACGAAAGGCTAGTGTAATATTTAACGGCAGTAAGCTCGTTGTCACCCACTCCCAAAAAACCTCCAAAAACATAATCGGTGAAAATCGTGCTACCACTTTTGTATTTTTTTAATGTCCAGTTGGTTAGTTTAGGTAATGTCATTACCAAATATTCTATCCCCTTGAGCATTGGTCTTTGACTTGACAGCATTGCAGGGCATACAAAGAACTGTCTTCCAATGCCACACATGGTAATGCTGCTATTTCCATAACAATATGCATTTTACAGTATGTCATTTGAGCTTAGTAGAGCTCATAACAGGACCATGACTAAACTATTTTTGGGCAGAAGGCAGAATAATTATCAATATTGGTCGTCTGCTAAATTCATGTTTGAATGACCTGACTTCAGAAGTTTCCCTACTGCTCAGCTTGATTCAACAGGCTCTTTCATAGAATATGGCCAGACCTGGGCTGAAGAGAGTGGGGGAAGTGACTGGCCTACAGTGAGTGTACAAAATATTAAGAACACCTAACTAATATTGAGTTGCATCCCTCTTTCCCGGCAGCGTAGCCTAGTGGTTAGAGCGTTGGACTAGTAACCGGAAGGTTCAAGTTCAAACCCCCGAGCTGACAAGGAACAAATCTGTCGTTCTGCCCCTGAACAGGCAGTTAACCCACTGTTCCCAGGCCGTCATTGAAAATAAGAATGTGTTCTTAACTGACTTGCCTGGTTAAATAAAGGTAAAAAAAATAAATAATAATAATAACAGCCTCAATTTGTTGGGGCATGGACTCTACAAGGTGTCAAGCTTTTCATAGGGATGCTGGCCCGTGTTGACTCCAATGCTTCCTACCGTTGTGTCAAGTTGGCTGGATGTCCTTTGGGTGAGGGAGCATTTTTGATACTCACAGGAAAATGTTGAGCATGAAAAACCCAGCAGCATTGCAGTTATTGAGACAAACCGGTGCGCGCCTGGCACCTACCACCGTACCCCGTTCAAAGGCACTTTTGTCTTGCCCTTTCACCCTCTGAACGGCACATATACCCAATTGTCTCCATGCTTAACAATCCTTATTTAACTGGTCTTCTTCACTTCATCTACACTGATTGAAGTGGATTTTACAAGTGACATCAATAAGAAATCATAGCTTTCACCCAGGCTCACCTGGTCAGTCTGTCATGGAGAGCAGGTGTTCTTACTGCTCAAACATTTTCCAATCATCTCAGAGCTCCAATTCTAATTGGGCAGTACAGGCTGATTGTCAGGAACGATATGTTCATAGAGATCCTATAACTGAATTATAGGATCCTATGGATATGTTGGTAAGGCAAATACTGTAGTACAGTGTGTAGAAGGGTAATTTAGCTATGCTGCAGGCTAAAGCCGCCTGTAAAAGTTTAAGGTAAGCTTGTGCAAAGAAGTGACATGGCTCCAGCTCAATGCTTTTGCTTTGGTCCTTCCGCAATGCCCCAATGTATGACTACAGTATATATATATTTTTTTATCTTGTAGGTAAGTGGAAGTGTGGAGAAACAGTCAGGAAATGGATTTGTATCTTTTTGGAGACCTGGAGAAAAAGTGTGTTGGGGTGTTGTCGTTGGCCTCAGGGTCTCTGGAGGAAATGGGACTACATTTGCATGGAAACCCAGGAGATAAAAGCAGCCTGACAAGAGACTTCACAGGTAGTTGAGGGGCCTGCTTGATCTTTAGAACTCGAGGGGGACCATCTCCTTCCATTGTTATGGAAATCAGGATTGGTCTGGGAAAAATACTTTAGAAGCACTCACTGTAATTGCAAAGACAGAAGTAGTATCATTTCACTTGACAAGTCCCTTTGCTCTGAATTGTACTCACATTTTTTGTTTATTCTAAACTAAGATGACTGAGAAGCATGCTATTCTGTAGTGTGGTTTTCATACTATAATTAAGTTGAAAAGAGCCCCCAGTCTTATTGGACTGTTTTTAAATGCAAGGCTCCGTGTATTGTTTGAAATATCACCATTTTGATTTCTGGGGCTTCAGAGGGGGAAATAAAAATGTCTTCAGATACTTATACATCAAAACCATATTGTGGGCCCTTTTCCCTTGACAAGATGGTCCTGTGTCGTGATTAAGATCTACAGTGTATAATGTGAAACATCCTTTGCCTTTAAGTACTGGAATATGGCCTGCTTCCAAGGAGGTTTCAGTTAGAGGAATAGTTCACATTGATTACAAATGTAACTTGTTTTATAGTTATTTGGAGAGTGGTCTATGTACCTGGAGAGCCGGCGATCTAATATTTGGGTTTGTTTACTTTGCTACACAGCCAGTGTTTGGGCTGCTGACGCTAGTATAGATTATTTTCTTGGTTGTATTACCTTTCACGTGAGGTACATTTGTAAGTTGAGTGAACTCTCGTAAACCAACAGCGCCCACACAGGACATAGGCAACGCCACAGAAGGCTATATCACACAGGGCATAGGGGATGCTACAGACGGCTATATCGCAGAGATGAGGAAGCGAGAATAACCAAACACATACAATAAGATCAATCACCATTTGCAGCAATGGAAGTGCATTATTTTCTGAAACATTGAATTATGCCTATAGTATTCTAATCTTATTTCCAACATTTCATCCAATTTGTGTAGTACTTTCAGAGCTTGTACACATTTGCTGGTTTGAGCAAAACCCAGTCCTTATTTCCTATACTGCCATCTGTTCCTACTGTGTGTGTGTCTTGTTAAAGCAATGGCAACTACTCGTATGAAAGCAAGGGTCACTCTGGTCTATGACACGTGAGGATGGAGGATAAGCAGCTGAAATGTTTTCTTGAAACACATTCTGGATTAGGCGTGATGGCATGTTCTTCTCTCTTGTCAAACTCCTCCGAGGTCTCGTGGGTCTTTGGGACTGCCGTTAAATGTCAGGGGTAACCATCACTATTCTCTTTTGGCACACCTCTGGCAGCTGCAGTTTGATCAGACGCACAGCTGAACTTTAAGATCTGGAAAATATGTTTTTGAAGGAGTTTTTTGGGGGGGGGTAGAAATAATAAATCTCACCACTATTGCCCTTTAGTCAGCCAAAGCAAATGGTGTTAGCGGTCAGTGGGCAGCCCTGATATATATATATATAGGGCATTTATTTGAGAGGGGGGTTGATGTATAAAGATTTGTCGTACTATTATTAGAAGTGTAAAAATAACACACACACCAATGAAATATGCACAATTTTAAATGTAACGGTGGAGATTCACAGTTTAGATGTGTAACTGTTAACTGCACAGTAATTTAAAGCAAAACAGCAGTGACACTATTTACACTGTCAAAAGTCGCTCTGGATAAGAGCGTCTGCTAAATGACTTAAATGTAATGTAAATGTTTCAAAATTACATGGGCAGGTGGGTGTAAAGGTAACATTTTATAATTGAGTCCTCTGATATGGTTGATGCTCCTCTATGCCCAACTCATAGGATGATTGATGCCACTTTATTTGCTTGTTGAGTAAATCTACCCCGGGTCAACCCAGCCGGGTCGTGCCAAGGCATGTTGTAACCGAGGTGCTTGTAATTAGTTTCCACAATGCCCTCCGTATTTGGGGCCCAACCCTGTGCACAAAGACGATGCCAGCGGCGGACATAACTGACGTTTGATCTGATAGCCCTTAATGAGCTCCTAAAATGACAGCCTGGCAGATGTTTGAAATGAATGCCTGTGTAAACCATGCCACCCGTCGTGAGATTGCTCGCCGGCAGAGAAATAGCAGGGCCTTGGCAAGGAGGAAGAGATTCGGCTCATAAGATGTCAAGTTATCTGATATGAAGTGTCAGCCATGAATGGCCTGAACAAAATGGTGGGGAAAATTGGTCTGTTTTGAAGTGTCTAATGATGAACTGTTCAACAACAAAAAGCTCAGAACTATTTGGTCTCTAGACTCATGGTAGTATGTGTTTTTAAACATTTCAAAGCAGTTGGTTTAACTATTGCTTTTGTTGTTTTTTTTGCTAAATTGGACGTTCTTTGGAACTAATTTAGGAAACTACATCTGTGTGTGGATCTGTTACTCTGGCGTACTTGCTTATTTAAAAAAAGAAAAATGTATCCCCTTTTTCACTCCTTGATGGAAACAGCTTTGTTGGTAAAATAAAAGTGCTATATTTAGCTTTGAACTTGAACTTGTTCCTGAAAACAGCTCCAATTTCCTTTGTGTGGCCAGGAAACGTTGGGTTGAAATCAACAGCTTTCACTGGTTGCAACAAGGATTAAAAACGGACGATTTGTGTGGAAGATTGATCTAGAAAGTGGCAATCAAAATGTCACCTTTTTTTTAGACATGCCTTTCTGCCAAAGCTAGGACCTAGGCTTGTCTTTCAACCGCATAAGAGCCATTGGCACCATATCAGTCAAGGTGCATAGCCCTGTAACCCTGACCAACCTCAGTGCTGCTGACTGGGAGAGGAGCGTTTCCATGTTGTAAAGTACACTAGGAAAGCCCGGCAGATGTCATTCACAATTCCACATAGAGATTTGGCTGCATTTCTTTTCCATTTTTAGAGAGGGATTTCACAATTTATTGAGGACTGATTATGGCTTTTTGATAAGAATATTTGCAAATATATATTTTTTAAACTCCCAGAACTGCTTGGGTTTTGTGCGAATGATAAGTAATGACATAAGAGTAATTGCTGACGCAGTGTATAAAGTATACACAAACGTAGTGGTCCAACTGTTTATGTCCGTGCCATCCCTTCATGCTCCTCTAAAATGACGACGGCATGTGAAATGGACAGAAAAACTTCCAGATGAAAAGAACCCTGTCTGACAGAGCCAATCACAACTATGCACGGCTCTCGTTGAACATGATGAGGTACACCAAAGGCTGCTCAAAGGCCACAGACTCCAATCATCAAGGGAAACCCACACAGACTGAATCCAGGGCAGAGAGGTCACGAGCAGGGGAGAAGAGATGTTTTTACACTTCGCCACCCAAGAACAAGCTCAGTCTGAACCGTTTGAAGAACTAGGGACATGAGTGCTGGTACCTTTTTTGAGTCCCTCTGTGATTAAAACAATATTTATTGCTAGATGTTTTGCCAGATTTTTGCCCTTTGTTGCGTATTAACCCTTTCCGGTCCTCTCAAGGGCTGTCTGGCGAGATTTGTTTTCAGGACAATTTTAGTCTGTTGACCTGCCTGGAACCAATATGGAGTTGCCTGGTGACTCTCCTGAGTGCTCTGCAGAGAGAACAAGTGGTTCTTGTTATGAGATCAGAATTTGTGTAATTAAATTGAAGTCCATATGCTTTTCATTAAGCGCCATCTATTTCCAGAACTGAATTTAGAAATGCCAAAACATTCCCAGAGCACCAAAGGCTTTTTAGATTTTATGTACTATAAAGAGAAGCGTGTGGAATTTACTGTGGAGGATAGACTAACCTTCAGTACTATACACATTGCCCCTTCCCGCCAATTTAGTTTGTGAGAAGAAATAATTACTTGGTTAATATGCCAACACTATCAACATATGTGGTCTAAAAAACTGCTGGGTTGCACAACTGTGAATGTCCCAAGCCTCGTCTCCTAAACATTTCAACATCCTCTGCTGTTGGCCTCCCTTAATGTTTATTGTATTTTGTCCCTCCTTGTGTGCTGTAGGGGTATTGTTTGTTTGTCAGGGGCCCCACGCTTTCTGCGGTACGCATCAGTCGCTTGCACTTCTCACAGCATGAGGTCAACACTGCCAACTGGCAGGCGTGGAGGGGGTGAAGCAGGGGGTGGAGAGGATGACCCCCACCCCCACCCACAGGGGACAGCTAATTGCATCGCATTCTAAATCTCACATCGAAAACACATACTCTGGATAGACTTCCAAGTCTGAGCTGCCTGCGGCAGATGCCATACCACGGTGGATGAGGGGGCATAGTTGAGATGTCATGGGTTGTATCCTGGCTTTGGTGCATCAATTGTTATTTCCCCCCCGAAAACAGAGAGTAGGATACTTTATCACCTTCAAGCCAGTTAGCCAACAGTCAAATGAAAGCCCCAAGGCTCACATGAGAAAAGTGGCTGAACCCCTGACTCTTCCAGGGCCGGAAACTTGGCTCTGGACTCTAACGATCGAGGTACACACAGCTTTTATTTTCTTCTCCAGGAGCATATCAAATTAGGCATAAGTAAAGGCTTTGATTTATGAATCAGAAAATGTTAAAATCTACAAGGAAAAGGTCTTATCAGAAATGCATCAAAACCCCTGCCAAATAATATCAACACTTAATATTTGGTTTTTGGAGGAATTGAGTTAAAAAAAATATTGCCTTGTGCCTCTTAATTCTGTAACCAAAAAGCTACATATCTTTTAAAATGTCTCTCCCTCATGAGGGAGGATAATGAAAGTTCACAAAATAATAGGTAATGGTAGACTTACCGATTTCAGTTATAGTGATTTTACTGATATCAATTTTACTTGAATTATTAAGTGAATATAACTCGTAATTCTGTTACCAAATTGGTACAATGGGAAATCATAATAGTCACAAATCACAGTTGGGTCACCTGCTACTGTCCTCCCTTTCACTGTCATGTTCAGCTCAGAACAGCTTTGTCTGTCTCATGGTCAAACCAAGAGTGTTAAAAACAGGCTGAGTCTGGACAACCTCTCGCTCTGTCTCGCTCCAGTTAAATGTCACCTCTCCCAGCTCTTACTGACCTCTACCCACGAGCCCACTGTAACAAGCATCCTAACGCACTGACCGACATCAGACGTCCATGGATGTTGAAAAGTAGTTTTGCATTTGGTCAGTCGACCCTGGCCTCGATGTTTAACGTCCAGGTGGACCTGGACCAAATCTGAACCCATATTTCACAAGTTTGGATAGCTCAGTGGAGTATAACTGCACATTTCAGCACCCAAAGAATATCCCGCTTTTACACAGGACAATTCATGTGATACTGCTGCAGTTTGCCCACACACTAGTCGCCGTTCAACTCCATCGTACATCGTTGTTTAGTCGGCTAAATAGAGTAGAGTACAATGTAGTACAGTACAGAAAAATGTATTCTAATACTGTATAATAGGTGGTTTAATCAGTTAGTCTTTTCTGTAGTATTTGTCTAAGTCGTGTCATGTAATTAAATATTTCTTTATTGTCATAATCTCCACCAAGAAAATGACCATGTATGGCCACTCATCTCTGCGCCCACCCCCCTCCAGCTGTTTTGTCCCTTGTATGTGCAGTGAAGGGGCAGGGGATTCTCATATAAATGTTTTGGCCACAGATGGGTATCCATCTCACAGCTGGGCCCCTGCGTTAAATGAAGGGAACGGTTCACCAAGGATTTAGTCTCATCGGCCTCTGATACAATCGCATGCCATGCTCTCTGTGATGACAGGACAGAAGAGAACAGCTGCAATGCAAACCCATCCTAGGTCTGGTTTCTTATATCGAATTAATTCCAATGAATGTTTTTCTGCAATATTCAGGTTGTTTGAATCGCATGAAGTTATTTTGTATATCCTTTTTATGAGCGTTTGTCTGCTTGTTCTCATGTTGTCTTTTTGGTCTCCTTCGCTGTAAGGCAGGCGGACCAAGCTTATTCTGGACAGGATTTGGGCAAGAGTGAAACCTCTCGCTTTGCCTTTTCCTCTCTGTTTCCACACACACCAAGCCCCTCCCCCTGCCACACCAACAAAGTTGAGAGAACACTTCTTCCTCTGACAAGCAGTGTCAACTCGCAATTTGAGGTTTGGTCCAACAGAATCTGTCAAATGGACACTGAAACGCATTGAGACATTTTACTGCAATAAAGAAGTTAACCTTTCTAACGATACCTTTTTAAAAAATGTTTCAACTACTCAAATTGCACGCAGAGCAGACACTACTAAAACAGGAGTATCAGTGAACATTCTGGAAAATGAATGCTCAGTTTGTCGCACGGCATTTTAGCTACAGACTGTTATGTCAGCTGTGTGGTCTTTTATTTGTTATTTTTTTTAAATAAATGTGCAGTAAGCATTCAAACATTAATATAATGAATTGGCAACTCGTTTTCATTCTGAGAAATAAGGTAGGCCACTTGATTTTAACATCTGAACACAGTGGACAGGCTAGCATGCTGTTCAAACAGTGGGAGACAGACAGAAGGGTGTGTTCATAACAATTCAACTGTTCTGCCTTGTTAGCGAACAAATAGATTCAAGTTAGCTAAACTTTAAATATAAACATTAACTGGCTACTCACTAGCATGTTCTTTTG
Source organism: Oncorhynchus nerka (assembly GCF_034236695.1). Classification (NCBI taxonomy): domain Eukaryota; kingdom Metazoa; phylum Chordata; class Actinopteri; order Salmoniformes; family Salmonidae; genus Oncorhynchus; species Oncorhynchus nerka. The sequence continues at coordinate 16,331,398 of NC_088416.1, forward strand.
CTTGAGAGATTGAGACCTGTGTTAATTTTCTGTATGGTAATATCTGCTACAAGACGTTTGTCATTATTGGTGAATGTACATTATGCATTTGTTCTGGTAAAATGTTTGAACAAAAAGGGCATTTTCATAGACTTGAAAGCCAGATCAGTGATTATTGCAAAAAAAAGAGTCAGGTGAAACTAGTTAGAGTAATTATATTATTTAGCCCAATTTCACACGCTGTGAATTCATTAGATTATTGCTGACTGTTTGTAATGCGGTGTATTTTACCTTTTTAATTGTACAACAATGCTTATTTAGAGAACATAAACAAAATATATTGTGAATTGCCCTTAAGTTTAAAAAAAAATGTAGATGTGATTTTTAGGCCAGATCGCCCCGCCCTATTCTATACTCAAACATGAGATTTAATCAATAAAAAGAAGAAACCTTCATCGCTTTCTTTCCATCCTTGCTTATTCATCCCCAAATATTTGCTGTGCTCCTCCTTTTTGAGTGGAACATTGTCATTATTGTCAATTTATCCAGGAAACACATTTAGCAGTTATGATTAAATTGACTCCTATGCCTACTTCATCCTAATCTCGCTTGACTTCCTTTACCCTAGTATGGGGAAAATGAGTCCTACTACACAGCAGTGTCTGATAAATCCCTCAAGCAACATCCTACTCAGTGTCATTGTCTTACATCAGGTGGCGTCTTGATTCCACCTGAACTGTCTCGTATCTCCGTAAATGGTAATGGCTGCCAAAACGTTGAAAATATTACCTACGAACTCAAAATTGTCTGAATTAATCTAAGCTAAAACAAATGTCTTTTTCTTTTTGGTGAGCTAAGGAATATTGTGCTTCAATTAGCAGTGGTTCTGAAGTTTTGACTATACGTGCGAAAGCTAATGTAAATTTGTCCAACGTTAGCTGAGCCCAGTCCCTGAAATCATCTTTGACTGAAACGGTGCTGCTAACTAACCAGCTACCTAGTACTGCACACAATGTTGTCTTCCAAAAAAAGCTAACTAGCTAGCAAGTTACTGTAGCTAGTAGTGCTAGCTGATGCTTCCATTGAGTTTTCATGAAGCAGCTGTTCTTCTGCCACGAGTCATTGCAGTAGCCTCCCGAGTCAGCTGTTGTGCTCAGTTGACCCAACGATACGATTACGGGGAGAAACATTATTTTTAATTGTGGGTCTGCATGCCTACAACCTCAGGGGAATTTAGACAGGCCAATGCAAGCTTTTTGTGTCATTCATGTCAGTAAGCTAGTTACAACAGTTAGCTACATAGCTGATCAAGTCACTGCAATGGCAACCAACATCCTTGTGCAGCCTTTGTGCAGGAGGTAGCCACTGGTTTATTTAATTTTTTTTGCGTACTATTAAATCACTCAAAGTTTAATACCTTTGCTCACTAGTTAATCTGTCTTTCTTGGAATGTCATGTCATACAAGAGCACAGTGATGTCAAATTAGGAACTATGTTTGAATTTTAATGGCGGATGCTCAATATTCATGTTTTAAAATGAGTTCCACGTCCTACATGACAGACTGGTTGAGGAACGTGAGTCGTTGGGGAGTCTCCCAGAAACCAAATCACTGGTACCCTGCACCTCTGCATCGTGGCCCTTATCAGAGTGGATTCACCGTCTCCCCTTTTGCCTGTTGTCTGTCACTCTGGACTGTGTTATTAAATGGAGGGTGACTTGCTCCTACTGCACTGTCCCAATGGACTGCAGGCCCCAACTGGTTCATCTCAGTATCTGCGGGCATTTCAGAGCGGGCACCTGTTTAGCCATGTCCAGCTTGACACTGTCCCTCAACGTGGGAGCAGCTGCATAAACTTCCAACTTCCTGCTGTCCTGGACCCTCTGATTGGCCTTGTGAACGCCTACCTACACCCTTCGACTGCAACGCCCCTTAAATGGCTGTTTGTTTGAGGGGTCCAGGCCCAGTGTGATACCGCAGGCCCAACTGCCTTGCCTGACTGTTAGGCCGTTCTGAACTATTAGGTTACCCCAGGGAAATCAGCAGCTGAAAGTGATGTGCTTTAATATGTTGCCTTCTTGCCCCTGACAGTCACGCAGCTTGATGACTTAAATAGCTTTTTGCATGCTCCCACGGCGTTGTCTCAAGTGGATGAGATGAGGACAATGGGAGATCCAGTTTCCACTGTTGTGTATCTGCATAACGATGCTCCTCAGCCTTGTGGACCGTGGGTATGGTGAAACACACCTCAGTAAAAGTTATGGTAAGCGTACGTACAATGCTGTTGTCATTTATGGACACCCCTTCTGGTGGGTCATATTTCACAGGGTGGTTTTGTTTTATGGCTCAATTTAATACTTGGCTCCTTTAGTGGACAGGTGGTCCAAATCAACGCTACACAATTGTTAAGTGGGAGTCTGCTCGCGTCCATGGAGTCATCCTTACGCTTGATGTATAGCACCAAAATAGGTCAGTTTGAAGTTACCACAGCGGAAGCCCACAAATATAAGGTAACATTCTCATTTTCATTCTACAGTTTGCCGTTGTGGTCTCTCCCAGTCTTCTTCACGTTCCACAGCGTTCTGTATCTTGTGAATTAAACCTAAAATATTTCTGTGCCATCTTTCCCTGCCTACAGTCAATAGCGCTTGGTGGGAGGTCCCTGCATCTGCAATGAAGCCTCGTAGGTATCTTCAAATGGAACCAGTCACAGGCCCAGTATCTTTACACCAAAGGGTCCTTGACCGCTGTGCATCAAAGCCCTCCTTTGTGCGAGTGAGGGAGAAACCACATGAGTTTTTTTTTTTTTTGGCACGAACAGAGCCAAGTTGATCTTTGAGACAAGTAGGGTACCGCTATACGAGCTGGAAGAGGAAGACCAGTGCCCTAAAGCTCCGGGTGCATAACTTATACCGAATGAAAGAGTTTCACAACTCGACCGATCCAACGCATGTAACATAACAATTGATGCCTCAACTTATTTGCTTCCCTGCTTGGTGCACGATTTGTGTCTTCAGGTTCACATGAATATTGATTTTAGCTCGATCTTGGGAGGGAGGTTGTGTTTGTCGCTCAGATCCCAGTTGTGATGTAATGTACAGCGTTTTATGCAGCAACAGCTTCCATTTGTGGTTCATGTTTCAGCCAATCAGGTTTGCTTACACTCGGTTAGTATAGTTCCACTGCTCCAGCAACTATGAATGCCACCTTTGTCACTTTAAATTCCTGCCCTGGAATCAAGGAAGAGGTTTGGAATGTGCCAGGCATTTCTGCAGAGGCTAGGGTCCTCACCTAGACACTGATTTTTGTAGACACTTTTAAATGTGGAAGACCCTTGTCATTCCTGTTATCTCAGAGAATCTCATGATTTGAAATTCAATATAAAATGAAGCCTACTGGACTCCAATGGTTCATCATGATGCTCTGGTAAATGTACCATCTCTGGTCAAACAATTCTTTACATGAAACAAATGTTCGAGGCATCATCCTCACGACCTAGTTTAGCTACACTCTGCACAGTTGATGCCGTGCAACATGGCGAGTCACCACATGTCTGTTGGTTCAATTTGTTTGGCGAGTAAATTTCCCCAGAGTCCACCCAGAAGAGGCGACAAACAGACTGAAGCTCGCTGGAGGCCACGCGAACACTCGCCCGGTTTATTTTCCTGTGGAAAAAGTGCAAGAAAGATGTACACATACAACCCCTGAACTGTCCACTGCATATTCATGTGGCTGCTTATGATAAAAGTAAGCGTCACTTTTGTTTTCTGAGAGAATGTCTGAATCAATCAAGCAAATGTATTTATAAAGCCCTTCTTACATCAGCTGATGTCACAAAAGGCTGTACAGAAACCCTAAACAGAAAGCATTGCAGGTGTAGAAGCACGGTGGCTAGGAAAAACTCAGGCTATGAGGGTTGGCCAGTACTCTTCTGGAGATTATAACAGAACATGGCCAAGATGTTCATGGATGACCAGCAGGGTCAAATAATAATAATCACAGTGGTTGTCGAGGGTGCAACAGGTCAGCACCTCAGGACTAAATGTCAGTTGGCTTTTCATTCAGAGTATCTCTACCGCTCCTGCTGTCTCTAGAGTTGAAAACAGCAGGTCTGGGACAGGGAGCACATTGAACTCTAGCTTTAAATAGAAGAGATACTTTATTGAATAGCCTAGATTTAGGTTTGTTTATTAATTGCAATGGTTCTTGAATGACACCAACAGGCTCTGTTTGTATACTTGTTGTGACTTGTAGTTTTGAATAATGGAGGTGTGAGTAGACATATCTGTAGCCTACATTGCAGCAATGACTCCCTATTCTCTTGTCTGTTCAGTTCTTCTGGGTCTTGGTACCCTCTTAATCAAGAGTATTCTCTGAGAGGATCCTGTCTCCATAGCAGCAACAGGCACAGATAATGGCTTGTCCTGTCCCTCTGGCTGCGCTAAGTTTGGAATGTGTCCTCCCCTGTAGAGGAGAGAGCTAGTCTCTGTGTGTGTTTTATTTATTAGTGAACCACAGGATGTGTGAGAGCTAGTACAGAGCCAAAGAGATGAGTCCTGGGGGAAATTGTTATTGGGCACCAAGGACCACTCTCCTTCCTGTAGTCTCAATTAGACTCTCACTAGGTACTTCTAATGATATAACTACTCTAGAAGCAGTGAGAACACAGTGTTGTGTAGTTGACTGGAGTTGTGTAGCTAGCAAGGCTGTGAGCTTTTAATTTTGGATGGAAAGAGGGGGAGCATGATAGCCCACCAGAACAAAGAGGTCATTGGACAGGTCATCATTGTAAATAAACATTTTCTCTTAATTGACTTAACCTTTTTTTTAAATTAATACAGGTAACTAAAATGCATGGATGTTCAAGACACTTTTACTCTGTCTCACATTTGCTGGGTAACCCAGGAGTCCCATTCATCCAAGGCTGAGGGGTATGAATGAATACCTCATCCTCTTGAAGCCGGGCAGATGCCACTCCGCATTTCATCCCCTTCGCCGGTATGCACTCTCGACCTGCGATGTGTTGACATTGTGTCCCGTGTGTATTAAAAAGAGACCAAACCAGGTGCAGCCACATTGGAGTTGAACTGTTTAGGTTCTAACTGTTCAGGATACATTCTTTTTTAGTTGTTCTTGTTTCAACCAGTCTCTTGATTCCACACATGTATGTCACGATCACAGCACATTTTTATTGTTGATAGACAGAACATAATATGGATTCGGTACTCACACACACATATAGTATCAGTTATAGCCAGTTATTGTTGATAGTTATATTTTGTTTCATAAGTCTATGATGGATTCAGTACTCAAACACACACATATAGTATCAGTTATTGTCCCCCCCCCTGGTAAAACACAGCAACTTGTACACCAACAGAGGCCAAATGCCAAAGTAAGGTGGTATGCATTCCATGGTGGAGTGAGGGGGGGTCAACTGAGTGATGGCACAGTGCCTGCCTACCTACAAAATCACTGATATCAGCTCAGTTGATGAGTGCCAGTCATTCATCCTCTTTGCTCATTATAAGTGTAGCCTACTTGTGCCCCCTCCCCCCTCTCCATGGGAAAGCCGAGGCTTTATTTCCCACTCCCAGTGCAGACTGGTCCACTCCCAGCATGGGCCTTCGCTCGGCCTGGGCCCCAGTAACCAGTCACTGGACCGAGACAGACTGCCGTCTCAGTCTCAGGCAGTCGTCTGTCTGGATGAATGGGCAACTCTGAGTTCCAGACAGGCCCTGCCAATCACTGAGGATCAGTGGCACTCTATTCAACGTCTGGGACAGAGAGAGAGAAACAAATCCGTCATTGATATTCATACTTAGTATTACTAGTATTTATTCATTTGAAGGTTCACACTTATTATTCTAGTAGTTTGACTTGATCTGCTTGTGTAACTAGAATTTTCGCTCACATCTCCCATAGACATAAATTAATGAGTTGCGCAAAAGTCTGATTTGCAATGCGCTCAAATTGGAATCTGGACATTTGAATGTCTTTTAAACAAGAACAACCTAGTATAGTTTTAATGTAGTGAATGGCTGTGTTCTGTAGGGTGTTCTAATGGCTTATACTGCACCCTTAAAGGGATAGTTCACTTTTATGAAGTTTTTGCTTATTTACAGCTCCCCTAGGGTGGTGTTGTATAATCCAAACCACTTTGAAGTTAATTGTCCGAGTGTTTAGCAGCATCCCAAATCTCCTGGCCAGTATTTGTTTGTGCATGTAGCAATGCAAGTGGAAACTCATGGTCTTGCAGGAGACGTGGTTATTATTTGGGATGAGAGTACATACCTGGCATGTCACTCAGTAAGGGGAGGGAGGCCAAGGAGTTATGAACCATGTCCAGAGAAGCTGGGGCCCATGGTCTGTCTGCAGCACACCTGGGTGTCTGTCTGTCTGTCTGCAGCACACCTGGGTGTCTGTCTCTCTACTCCCAGCTGCCAGTGGACAAAAGAGCCAAGGGTGTCGAGGGGAGACGGTGGAAGGGGAAAAGCATTGTCCTCTTTCCTTTTTTATGATTTTTTGAGTTGATGTGCGGATGGTTGAAAGTAGTCTTTGACTTGATCTTTTCAAGGAAGAAAAATAAGATGAATAAGTATGTGCATCAAATGCAGGCTTTGTGAACGGAATACTTTTTGGTTTAGCGTAACACGTAAGAGCATAACGACTAATTCCTCTCTTTCTCTTTTCATTATCCAGTTCTCACCGTTCACGCCGCCTCCTTCCACTTCACCAAGGAGCCCAAGTCCCAGGATGCCTTGCACGGCCGGAGCGCCATGTTACGCTGCGAGGTCAGCGACGCGGAGGGCGTGAGTTACAGCTGGCTGCAAAACGGTGATGCGGTGAATGACACGGAGCGCCGCTTTCGGGAGGGCGGCAACCTCAAGTTCACCTATGTGGACCGGGTGCTGGATGCCGGGACCTTCCGGTGCCTGGCCGCCAACAATGCCACGGGAGGAGAAGAGCGCTCCACGGAGGCGTCCTTCAACATCAAATGTGAGTTTACTTAATTGCTACTTAATTTTACTTAATTATTTCTCATCAATGTAAGCCCTTCCCTTATCAGTGTTTTGAGATCTCATAACCAAAATACTGTAAGAAGAGGTGCAGTTGTTAAATTCATACACATATATTGATATGACTCAAACTAGCACTAAGCATGGATGGCAGTGTAATAGCAAATGCACTGAATTGGCTGCACAGCAATTAACACCGTATTAGACCTTATGAGGACCTACCTGTTTTGAATATTGACAGTTGCCTTTGCAGCCATAGATTCAAACTTATTGAGTTTTATTCTTCCATATGGAAACTCAATATGTCTGTCCTCCCATGTGTGTCTACAACCATCAAACGCATCTCCTGAAGCGCTAAGAAAACGCTGCCTCTTACTTATAAAGACGAGAGCCAGCCAGTGCTTTCCTTTTCCTAACTCTTATTTCCGCCGGACCAAAAAACGAAATCACGCCTGCTTGAGAGGTTATTTTGAGTGCGGGGCGGACAAAAGTGTAATTTATGTCCTCTACCAAGACGGACCGCTTGTGAAGTTGCAGCGTCTGGCTGGCCGTGTCACAAAACAAGGAAGGTCAGCTGACAGGAAAGGGGCCGTTTTGGGAGCCGGCACTAAGTTAGCCGGCCAGGTGTGAATGGCTGGTTTGTTTGTGTAAATGGGCAGCAAGAGGGGGTTTGACACCTTTTTTTCCCCCCTCCTTTTTATTAACCCACCTTGTGTGCTCGCCCTCTACCTTCTGTCTTTTTTTAACACTCACTCAACCTACCTCTTCCCCCCCATCTGTCACACAGGGCTAGAGAGTGGTGGGGTGACCCTGAAAGATCCTGCATCAGAGCAGGACATCGAGAGCTCTGCCCCTGTGACGTTCCGGTGCAACATTGATGGACACCCACGGTGAGAAGCACAACCACGGCCTTAAGGTGTCCGCATGCTCCCCTGCCCGAAACTGTTCGGAAGAGTTCATGCATATTAAAATAGACTGGGTACTTGCCGCTTTTTAATTTTTTTCAGAGTGAACATCTTTTTAAGAGAGTATGTGAGCATACTTGTTCAGCTCGCCAAACTGAAGCATTCTGACGCCCTTACAAGGCCTGACGGGGCCTCAAAGCGTTCATCAGTCTCTCCACTTATTCTTATGTGCCAACTCACTCATGCATATTAAGTAGTCATGTCTTCCTCCCCCAGACCAACATGCCACTGGTACAGAGACGGCGTACGCCTGCCGGAGAAGAGCCATCAGATCAACAACAAGGAGCGAACTCTGACCCTGCCCAGTGCCAGCCCAGACAACAATGGCCTCTACTATTGCTGTGCCAAAAATCCAGCTGGGCACGTGTGCAGCAATGTCAACTTCACCCTCGATATCATAGGTGTGTATATGGACAAAGATTCCATAAAGAAGAGGTGAGGAGGGATGGCAGTTCCCCCCGCAGTTCCCCCCACCGACATTAACATTGTGACTAGAAGCCAGAGCTGAAGAGAGCCCGTTGACCGGTCTCTTACCTTTCTTATGTACTCTTTGTGCTGTATACCTCTTTCTCACAGTCTCTTCATACCACACACTCACACCCTTACCCTCTGTATAGATAAAAGTTTCCCTCGTCCCGTGGTGATTCCTGAGGACCTGGTGGTGATGAGGAACGAGGAGGCCCTCCTTAACTGCCTGTTCATTGCCGAGCCCCCTCCCACTCAAGAGTGGTACCATCAGGACGAGCTAATCACCAACAAGTCCCGGTAAGACTTTTGTATGTGTTTATATCTATCTACATACACTACTGTTCAAAAGTTTGGGGTCACATAGAAATGTTTTTGAAAGGAAAAGCAAAAAAAAATGAATGTCCATGAAAATAACATCAAATTGATCAGAAATACAGTGTAGACATTGTTCATGTTGTAAATGACTATTGTAGCTGGAAACTGCTCTTTATTTTATGGAATATCTACATAGGCGTACAGAGGCCCATTATCAGCAACCTTCACTCCTGTGTTCCAATGGCACGTTGTGCTAGCTAATCCAAGTTTATATTTTTAAAAGGCTAATTGATCATTAGAACACCCTTTTGCCATTATGTTAGCACAGCTGGAAACTGTTGTCCTGATTAAAGAAGCAATAAAACTGGCCTTCTTTAGACTAGTTGAGTATCTGGAGCATCAGCATTTATGGTTTCGATTACAGGCTGAAAATGGCCAGAAACAAAGAACATTCTTCTGAAACTCGTCAGTCTATTCTTGTTCTGAGAAATGAAGGCTATTATTCCATGTGAGAAATGGCCAAGAAACTGAAGATCTCGTACACCGCTGTGTACTACTCCCTTCACAGAACACCGCAAACTGGCTCTAACCAGAATAGAAAGAGGAGTGGGAGGCCCCAGGTCACAACTGAGCAAGAGGACAAGTACATTGGTGTGTCTAGTTAAAGAAACAGACGCCTCCATAAGTTCTCAACTGGCAGCTTCATTAAGTAGTACCCGCAAAACACCAGTCTCAACTCAACAGTGAGTTGGCGACTCGGGGATGCTGGCCTTCTAGGCAGAGTTCCTCTGTCCAGTGTGTGTGTTCTTTTGCCCATCTTCAGCTTTTCCTTTTATTGACCAGTCTGAGATATGGCTTTTTCTTTGCAACTCTGCCTAGAAGGCCAGCATCCCAGAGTCGCCTTTTCACTGTTGACGTTGAGACTGGTGTGTGTGAGATATTCTCGCTCTCTCTCGTCAAAAGTTTGGACACACCTACTCATTTTATTTAACCTTTTATTAACTAGGAAATTCTTATTTACAATGACAGCCTACAAAAAGGCCTCCTGTGGGGATGGGGGCTGGGATTAAATATAAATCTAGGACAAGACATCCCACACAAACATCACAAGAGACAACACTACATAAAGAGAGACCTAAAGACAACATTCCAATGTTTTTCTTTATTGACTATTTTCTACTTTGTAGAATAAGTGAAGACATCAAAACTATGAAATAACACACATGGAATCATGTAGTAACCAAAAAAAGTGTTAAACAAATTAGATTTTAGATTCTTCAAAGTAGCCACCCTTGATGACAGCTTTGCAAGCTCTTGGTGTTCTCTCAACAGGCTTCATGAGGGTATCACCTGGAATGGATTTCAATTAACAGGTGTGCCTTGTTAAAAGTTAATTTGTGGAATTTCTTTCCTTAATGGGTTTGAGCCAATCAGTTGTGTTGTGACAAAGTAGGGGTGGTATACAGAAGATAGCCCTGTTTGGTGAAAGGTCAAGTCCATCTAATGGCAAGAACAGCTCAAATAAGCAAAGAGAAATGACAGTCCATTACTTTAAGACATGAATGTCAGTCAATCCAGAACATTTAACCCCTCTAGGGTATGTGGGACGCTAGAGTCCCATCTGGCCAACATCCAGTGAGATTGCAGAGCGCCAAATTCAAATACAGAAATACTCATTATAAAAATTGAGAAAAAAAAAAGATTTTTACATAGGTTTAAACCTATGTAAGATTAACTTCTTGTGAATCCAACCACGGTGTCAGATTTTTAAAATGCTTTACGGTGAAAGCATACCTTACGATTATTTGAGAACATCGCCCAGTTGACAAATTATTACAAACAGTAACCAGCCAAGCAGAAGCGGTACAAAACTCCGAGATAGAGATCAAATTAATCCCTTACCTTTGATGATCTTCGTATGTTTGCACTCGGAAGACATTAATTTACTCAATACATTTTCCTTTTATTCGGTAAAGTCTCTTTATATCCAAAAACCTCAGTTTTGTTTGCGCGTTATCTTCAGTAATCCATAGGCTCAAACGCAGTCAAAACAGGCAGACAAAAAAATCCAAATTGTATCCGTAAAGTTCATAGAAACATGTCAAACGATGTTTATATTCAATCCTCAGGTTGTTTTTTAGCCTACGTGATCTATAACATTTCAACCGGACAATAACGTCATCAATATAAAAGGTAAACAAGAAATGCACTCTCTCGGGATTGCGCATGAAAAAGCTCTGTGACACGTCAGGGTCCACTCATTCAGACTGGTCTTACTCCCTCATTTATAAGAATACAAGCCTGAAACAATTTCTAAAGACTGTTGACATCTAGTGGAAGGCATAGGAACTGCAAATTGAGTCCTAAGTCAATGGATACTTTAATGGCATTGAATAGAAAACTAGAAAACCTCAAAAGAAAAATACTTACTGAATGGAACAGTTTTGGAAACTTTAGAGTGTTTTCTATCCAAATCTACATGCATATCATATCTTCTGGGCCCGACTAGCAGGCCGTTTAATTTGGGCACACTTTTCATCCAAAATTCAGAATGCTACCCCCTGCCCTAGAGAAGTTAAGGACTTTGAAAGTTTCTTCAGGTGCAGTCGAAAAACCATCAAGCGCTATGATGAAGCTGGCTCTCATGAGGATAGCCACAGGAACGGAAGACCCAGAGTTACCTCTGCTGCAGTTCATTAGTTACCAGCCTCAGAAATTGCAGCCCAAATAAATGCTTCAGAGTTCAAGTAAAGGACACATCTCAACATCAACTGTTCATAGGAGACTGCGTGAATCAGGACTTCATGGTCGAATTGCTGTGAGGAAACCACTACTAAACGACACCAATAAGAAGTGATTTGCCCTCCGCGTCGACTTGCCAAGAAACATGAGCAATGGACATTAGACTGGAGGAAATCTGAGCTTTGGTCTGATGAGTCCAAATGTGAGGTTTTTGGTTTCAACCACCGTGTCTTTGTGAGACACAGAGTAGCTGAACGGATGATTTCCGCATGTGTGGTTCCCACTGGGAAGCATGGAGGAGGAGGTGTGGGTGTGCTTTGCTGGGGGATAGTGTCAGTGATTTATTTACAATTCAAGCACAATTAACACGCATTGCTACCACAGCATTCTGCAGCGATTACGCCATCCCATCATGTTTGGGCTCAGTGGAACTATCATGTGTTTTTCAACAGGACAATGACGCAACACACCTCCAGGCTGTGTAAGGGTTATTTGACCAAGGAGAGTGATGAGTGCTGCATCAGATGACTTGGCCTCCACAATCACCTGACCTCAACCCAATTGGGATGGTTTGGGATGAGTTAGACCACAGAGTGAAGGAAAAGCAGCCAACAAGTGCTTTGAAGAATCTCAAATATAAAATATATTTTTATTTGTATAACACTTTTCTGGTTACGACATGATTCCATGTGTTATTTCATAGCGTTGATGTCCTCACTATTAATTTACAATGTAGAAAATAGTAAAAATAAAGGAATACCCTTGAATGAGTATATAATTCACTGTATCACAATTCAAGTGGGTCAGAAGTTTACATACACTAAGTTGACTGTGCCTTTAAACCGCTTGTAAAATTCCAGAAAATGATGTCATGGCTTTAGAAGCTTCTGATAGGCTAATTTACATAATTTGAGTCAATTGGAGGCGTACCTGTGGATGTATTTCAAGGCCTACCTTCAAACTCAGTGCCTCTTTGCTTGACATCATGGGAAAATCAAAATAAATCAGCCAAGAACTTTTGTAGACCACAATTCTAATTGAACTAATTGTAGACCACAATTCTGGTTCATCCTTGGGAGCAATTTCCAAATGCCTGAAGGTACAACTTTCATCTATACAAACAGTAGTATGTAAGTATAAACACCATGAGACTACGCAGCCGTCATACCGCTCAGGAAGGAGACGCGTTCTGTCTCCTAGAGGTGAACGTGCGAAAAGTGCAAATCAATCCCAGAACATCAGCAAAGGACCTTGTGAAGATGCTGGAGGAAACGGGTACAAAAGTATCTATATCCACAGTAAAACGAGTCCTATATCGACATAACCTGAAAGGCTGCTCAGCAAGGAAGAAGCCACTGCTCCAAAACTGCCATAAAAAAAAGCCAGACTACAGTTTGCAACTGCACATGGGGACAAAGATCGTACTTTTTGGAGAAATGTCCTCTGGTCTGATGAAACAAAAATAGAACTGTTTGGCCATAATGACCATCGTTATGTTTGGCGGAAAAAGGGGGAGGCTTGCAAGCCGGAGAACACCAACCCAACCGTGAAGCACGGGGAGGCAGCATCATGTTGTGGGGGGGCTTTGCTGCAGGAGGTGCACTTCACAAAATAGATGGCATCATGAGGTAGGAAAATTATGGATATATTGAAGCAACATCTCAAGACATCGGTCAGGAAGTTGAAGCTTGGTCGCAAATGGACAATGACCCCAAGCATACTTCCAATGTTGTGGCAAAATGGCTTAAGGACAACAAAGTCAAGGTATTGGAGTGGCCATCACAAAGCCCTGACCTCAATCCCATAGAAAATGTGTGGGCAGAACTGAAAAAGCATGTGCGAGCAAGGAGGCCTTCAAACCTGAGTCAGTTACACCAGCTCCGTCAGGAGGAATGGGCCAAAATTCACTCAACTTATTGTGGAAGGCTACCCAAAATGTTTGACCCAAGTAATGCTACCAAAAACAACTTGAGTGTATGTAAACTTCTGACCTACTGGGAATGTGATGAAAGAAATATAAGCTGAATTAAATAATTTGACTATTCTGACATTTCGCATTCCTAAAATAAAGTGGTGACCCTAACTGACCTAAAATATTACATTTTTACAAGGATTAAATGTCAGGAATTGGGAAAAACTGAGTGTAAATGTATTTGGCTAAGGTACATGTAATCTCTCTCACACTCTTACACCCTGTTCCTGGAGAGCTCCCCCCCTGAAGGTTTTCGCTCCAACCCCAGTAGTACTAACCTGACTCGGTTTATCAACCAGCTAATTAGGTGCGCTAGATTAGAGTTGGAGCGAAAACCTGCAGGAGGGTAGCTCTCCAGGAGATAATATATATAATAAATATATTTTATTTAGACCCTGCTGTTCAAATCCAGCTAAATATGCAGATTAGCGAGGGATAAAAATTAATAAATGGCATTATACTGTGACATGGTTCAGTGAGTTAGACATGTATGTATTACACACACACACCAGATGCGTGAAGGCTAAGTACCGTCTCCTAGATGTGAATGACGGTTTCTACTATATACATCCACTCTAAGCCTGTGTGTGTGCATGTTGTTTATGCATGTTTTGGAAGCATGTCGACATTGAGGTGAATTCCGCTAATGTTTTATTGTTTATTAGTATCTCTTCCAAGAGTCCTTTTTAAAATGTAAAAATATACAGAAAATGTCAAACAAGTCATCTTTCCTGAGTTGGCCAACTTTCCAGAAAATGTTCAGTGTTTTGTTTTGATGTTTCATTCTCTTCCTCCCTAGGTTGGTGATGTTGAACAATGGCTCCCTACTCATAACCCAGGTGAAGCCCAGAAACACTGGGCTCTACAAATGTGTAGCCAAAGGGCCCCGCGGACTCCCTGTCACTCTGGAGGCCACCGTGAACCTAGCAGGTAAGGGAGCACACACAGACATGCACAGTTTTGACACACTGTCTCAAGACAGATGTTTGAAACCTTCACTTTGTGTCTAACTCACTGTACCCTGTCACAGTATAATGCCATTTATTAAGTTTATTCCTCGCTAATCTGCACGATTTTTAGCTGGATTTGCATGGCATGGTCAACAGTTCTACTCAGCAGTTGAGATGTATACTGCATTGCCTTCATGATTAGGACACAAGATATTTGTTTTGCAGTCTTAATTCATGGTTTTTGTTTTCTATTGCTGATGTCATGATGGACTATCACTTCAAATACTTCCTCCAACCCCTTACAGAGATCGAGGAGATGGGCCCCAGCCAGACCCGGGTCTTCTCGGCAAACTCCCTGGAGAGGGTGTCCTGCCGCCCCCCTCGCGGCCACCCGGAGCCCGATGTGTGGTGGGAGCGGGGCGGGGAACGCGTCCCCTTAGAGGGCAGGGTCTACCAGGACGGACTGGAGCTGGTCTTCAGCCCCACCCAGGGGGAAGACTCTGGACTGTATACCTGCGTGGGCCAGAACAAGGCCGGTACCAGGAGGCAGGAGCTGACCGTCACAGTGGCCAGTGAGTATAGACCTCAAGACCCTAAAGGCTTTTCATACTACTGAGCCAAGCCAAGCTGGTCTGGTTACACATCCACAATTGTCCCTGGAACCTTGATGAAAAGCACAATGTGAAATGAAAATATCGGAGCTAGCACAGTTTGGATCAGGTCAGCAAGATGGTGTGAAAAGAGTATTTGTGGTCAAAACGGATGAAAACGGTCTAAAATTGAGGGAAGCAGTATGTAAACTTGTCCGATTTTAAAAACCTCTAAGTTCTATTTTCCATTGTGTAAAATGTTTCTACAGTGTGCCCTAATGAACACGACTCAGGTGTTTCACTGCTGAGGCGGGAGTTGGACAGAACTCTGAAGGACTGTGGCTCTCCAGGATTGTGGCATTTGTTGTGACCTGCAGCTGCTGAAATGTATTGGGTGTAGACACTACTTTTTAAGAGATGCTAAATGTGTGTATCCCCTAGCCCCTCCGGAGTGGGTGACGAAGCCAGAGGACAGCCAACTGGAGGAGGGCCTCCCTGGGTACCTGCATTGCCACACCCGCGCCACACCCCATCCCGAGGTTACCTGGTACCGCAACTTCATCCCCATCACCGCCGAGGTCAGTCCTGTGGTCCGAACTGTGTCCTGGTCATTCTGAAAAGAAGTGGGAATATACACTAAGAACTACTACACGCCGAGTGTACTAAACATTAGGACCACCTGCTCTTTCCATGACATAGCTTGACCAGTTAAATCCAGGTGAAAGCTATGATCCTGTATTGAAGTCACTTGTTAAATTGACTTAAGTCAGTGTAGATGAAGGGGAAGAGACAGGTTAAATAAGTACTTTTAAGCCTTGAGACGTAGATTGTGTGTGCGTTCCATTCAGAGGGTAAATGGGTAAGACAACATATTTAAAAGGACATGCAGCCAACTTGACACAACTGTGGGAATCGCAGGAGTCAACATGGGCCAGCCTCCCCGTGGAACGCTTCCGGCACCTTGTCGTCAACGCTGTTCTAAGGGAAACGGAGTTGCAGCTCAATATGTTATGTTTGGAACACTGAGTGTATATACACACGGTTCTGGACATTGTGAATGTGATATTCTCTTGCAGTGTCAAGTTCATTAAGAACCATCAAACGATAATCCATGTAATGAAATGCATTTCTCAAATATGCCCCTGCCGGTGCATTTACATTAACTATGAAGCTGTGCTGCAATACAGATGGACTTTTTTATGCCCAGAACTATAAATATACATGAAGGTGCAATCTGTAACTTTCATTTCTATGAAACCTATCGGTAACCCATTGTTATCTTTTGACTGTAGGACATTCGCTTTAAGCTGTACCCCAACGGGACCCTGAGGATCAACAGTGTGGAGGTATATGATAACCACCTGTACATGTGTCGGAGCCAGACGGAGGCTGGGAGGGTGGAGGGCCGGGCCAGGGTCTTCGTTCTTGGTGAGTGTGTATGTCTGCGCGCACATGCGTAGGTGTGAGTTTGTAAGAGAGAGAGACAGCATGCAAGTGTGTGGTAGTGCCATAATGTGTTTGTGGTGTGACCTGTGTGTATGTATGTGAGCGAGAGAAAGAACTTTGTGTGTGGGAGTGCCATGTTATATATGTGTGTATCAGGATTTCCGTTAGCTGGTAATTGCCAGCTTTTGGCCGATTTCAAATTAAATGAAATGCCGATAAATAAAATTGGAGCCGGGTCAAAGTGCCTGGGGCTGCCCCGCTGAGGAGAGAGAGAGAGGAGCCTTGGCTTATAGGCTACTGTTGGTTATGAAGATTTGGGCCTTTTTCATTGAAGTAAAACGGAAGTTAGAAGGCATGGCTCCAGACTGCAAGCATTTAGTCGCATATTGCGGACCTTTGACTTGGCTGTACAAGTTTAAAAAATCTATTGGTCGCATCGGTGCGAGCTGCACATTCATTTACCTCACTCCAAACAGTAAAGTGCATCATCCTCATGATTCCTGTAATGAAAGTCTGCTTTCCTACCCCTGTACTGGTTTCGCTGGAGCCTGCTGCCGTGTCGAGCGAGCCACTCGTTCCTTTCCCGGGGGAAAAAATGCTCCAGGAGAATGAAGTGTTCTGATTGTATAACATTTGAAAAACCCCGCTATCCTGTTGTCACAGGTGGAGAGAGGATGTTCTCAGCTTTCTGTAGATATACTTTTTATTTCTATACTTTTAATTTTGAGTTCAATAGCAACTATTTTACAAATAAGATATTTGATATGGCTGTGAGATACGGAGCGCATGAGCTGCTCATTGGCCATTGTGAGTGCATAGGCCTCATTGGTAGGCTACAACTGCAATGTTTTTTGGGGACATTAAATGTACTGTTAGATTTGATACATGGCTACTAGTCTGATATTAGATCACATAAGGATGCAGGCGAAGTCATCTCTTTTGAACCCCCAAAAATGATGAAATATTAACAGTAAAATATAACAACAATCGTATAATTTTCTACCCAAAATGCATGTCAAACACTGGAGCGGTTGGACATAAATATTTTGAATCACATGAAAAGATGATAAACTTTTTAATTAAGCACTGAATTACTTTTAAATATTGCATGATGCTGTGAATATTTTTGGTGTGACTAAATCATGGGTTGGTGCCACCAACTGAAAAAACATAGGGAAAATGTTAGTCTGGATCCCTGCTACAAGGGGTATGTCCCCTGTATGCACAAGTTCTAATCTTGTAGCGGACAAAGATGAGATGAATGTTGGCATGGCCAAATGCAGGCTGCAACTTGATATTCAGGTAGGATGCAATTTTGAAATATTTATTTATTGTAGGCCTATTTATTAATCTAAACCAGTTCTTTAAATATGCAAAACATGTTTCATTTCATTCTGTTGAGACATTTTTGTTGGCTAAATTGAATTTTGATCTGTCTTTTTTTCAATGGTGTGCTCTGTATCATTAGCCTATTGCTTGCATTTGTTGGGTACGGTAGGCATTAGCCTGCCTTGTTAATTGCTGCAATATAGCTGGTTCAAAACTTTATGGACAAGTGTTTTGTTTCATTCTGTTGAGCCATTTTATTTTATTTTTGATATTACCGTAATAAAGTTTAGACGTTTTTGTGAAGGTTTGGTGTTGTAGCCTATTATACTGCAGGCCTATAATATGAAGGTAGTGCGCACCGGCGCTCCAACTGACTTCGACATAGGAGGTGAGGAAGAATGTTTTAGGCCTACCAGACTACTACAATAAACGCTAATCTGTTAGAAAATTAACAAATTATCCCCCTTCTGAACGGCTATACCTATACAGCAGACACAGTCGCCTTTCTGACAAGTATAAAGAATTTCAGTTTTGCATATGCTACACATCGAAACACAAGGAATAAATAGTATTTTGTAATTAGTTATAGACTGTTTAAGGACATCGAAGTGTTTCTTTTGGCCAATATCGCTAATTTATTGATGGCGCTGGCTGCGTGGGTGGAAGACCTAATGGGTTACGCGTCCAATGCATATGGATGACCGGTAAATGTATCAAATGTCTGAACTGTATTCTTCCTGGTCATTTGGCCAGTGCCAAATTTGTGTGTGTGTATATGCTTGGAGATGTGTATGCTTGTGTCTCTCTACTCCACGTTCTGTCACCAACACGGTTGTCTCCTCCCTGCAGAGAAGCTGAAGTTCACCCCCACCCCCCAGCCCTCCCAGTGTCTGGAGTTGGACAAGGAAGGCACTGTGCAGTGCTCCGCCAAGGGCCGCGAGATCCCCACCATCCAGTGGACCAAAGCAGGTGGGTGTTCAGACCTCCTTGCCTGCCTTAGGACTCAGACACACATGTACAATGTTGCTCAATCCAATCCAAAATCTACTCTTAGCCCCTACCCCTTGTACCTAGATGCTTCTAGTTGATCTCAAAGGATAACATGGGTGTAAGCAATATGTTAATAACTTCTTAGCTTATTGGCATAGTCAGATTTTCTGGCATTTTTTTTACATCCATTGTTTAATTGTAGATGTATGTGTTTAGGGGTAGGGTCGAGGGGCTATTCAATCAAGGTGCTAGAGGGCTTAAACACTTTTTTTTTTGTTTCTACATGTGTCTCCGACACATGAAGGTTAGAATAAAATCCAGAAGAGTATTCGACCCTCCAGGAATGGAATTTCATTAGCCTGGGCTAGGGGGTTGATATTGGACTGCTCTCTCAACTGTTACACTGTTTGTTTCCTGCTGTGGTTTCTAAATAGTTTTAGTCTATCTAATGTGTGAGCTGTGCTCCACTTGTAGGACAATACATGTGAATCTGAATCTCCTAATATTCCCCCCTTGCAGATGGCAATCAGCTGCCAGAGCATGTAGTACAGACCGGCGGCGTGCTCCACTTCGCACTGGTGACGAGGGACGATGCGGGCAACTACACCTGCCTGGCTTCCAACAGCCTGCAGGGCCAGATCACAGCCGCTGTGCAGCTCACCGTAGCAGGTATCCCTTCACTAACACTAGTGGCACTAATGCCAACCACACCAATGCAGGTCACAGACACACCACATCCTGCCACCTATACAACCAGACACCACACAGACCAAGGATCCAACGGTTGTCGTCCTCTACTTTTTAACCAGAGATTGATTTCTACCTGTGAAAAATGTGTATGCTCCAGCCAGCCCGTGACAGTAATTGATTAAGTTCCAGGGTTAGGTTTAGAAACAAAAACGGCAGTACTCAAGATGGCAGAACTACGTTATCTGATTTCAACAGTGCTAATGCCATCACTAAAGCGGTCTCTAGACTCAAACACAACTAAATCCATCTTAACCAACACTTCCACTATTTCTTTATTTCCTTCTCTCTCTCTCTCCCAGTGTATATAACATTCAATATGGAGCCGGAGCACACCACTGTTTACCAGGGCCACACAGCCATTCTGCACTGCCAGGCCACCGGCGACCCCCAGCCCTTTATCCAGTGGAAAAAGAAAGACAAGTTCCTGGAGCCACGCAAGAGCAGGTAGAGAACCACAACTCTGTGTTTTGTTAAGGCCCAAAGTCATTTTTGTAGTATTTGGTTTCTAATTTGTGTGTTTTTCGTTCTGAACACCGTGCTAAACAGCATGTTTGGATAGTGTGTTTTGATAGACATCTTCCCTACCATGATAAAAAAAACGATCTAGCCTTTGCCATATTGCTATCAGCCAGTCCTAATTCCCTTCCCTTAGGCCTAACACTTCATTGTCTGGTAAATACAATAAGGCAAATGCAATATGGTGGAAGTGCTTTTGCTACACTGCTTATACCTCGAGACCCCTCTGATATTAAAGGGTTAAGGCCAGGGGGAAGGGGTAGAAAGTGAAATGGAACTGGATCAACTGTGAATGGGCGTAAACGAGGGAAAATAATTGAATGCAGCCACGGCCTCACTCCTGTGCTCTTTGCTCTCCAGGTTTCAGAAGATGCCCAACGGTTCTCTGGTCATCCACGACGTGAGTGTGGAAGACACGGGAAGCTACACATGCATCGCTGGCAACAGCTGCAATATCGGCCACACCTCGGCAGAGCTCTATGTCGTAGGTAAGACACCAGGGGGAAAAAACTAAGAAGTAAACTTTGTGTACCTGCCGCAGCTGTCTAAAGTATTGTGGTAGGTGGAGGAAATAAAGCAGTCCCCCAAACTGTAAATACTTATTTTGGCGCTTGAATGTGTAATGATAGTAGCAATGTCTCATTTAGAAAGAATGTAATTGAGAGGTGTCATCTTGAGATGTCCACTTGACATCTGAGGTTGAGATGGTGATTCAGTAGACTCCAATAGAAGACTTTAATTCAATAGAGAAGCACATCACGTCACCGGACTCTTTCGTGTGTGCTTACGTGTGTGTCAACAGAGAAGCCTGTGCACCACTCGTTGGAGGATGACGAAAAGGCGCCATACAAGATGATCCAGACAATCGGCCTATCGGTGGGCGCCGCTGTGGCCTACATCATCATCGTCCTGGGCCTGATGTTCTACTGCAAGAAGAGACGCAACGCCAAGAGACTAAAGGGCCCCGAGGGAGAGGAGGCCGAGACAGAGCACCTCAACGGTCAGCGTTCTCAGTCGATTCCATTCAGTTGAATTCAAGTGTCTGCTTTTCCTGGTAGTGTGAAATGTATTGAAAACATTACAAGTATGCAGTACAACAACTACACATTGACATTTATTACTAGTGACATGCACCAATATGTAAAGTCAATATTGGTGTCGGCATTTTAAAAAATACGATATCAATAAATGGCTAATTTAAAATAAACACATCCTCTTGAAGCTCTAAAACGAAACTGTTTCAAGTGATTCATTTAATTTCCATGGCTGTATTTCTTTAACATTTCTGTACCTAGAAATAAGAAAAGGACGATGGAGTATGTACAAGCAGTCATGTTTAGTTACCGGTATTGAAGGATGCCATTTTGTCCTGGCACTACAGGGGGCACGGTGCAGACCAACGGACAGGCCACCGCTGAGATCCAGGAGGAGGTGGCACTGACCAACATGGGCACCACGGCCAGCAGCTCCAGCAACAAGCGCCACAGCAGCCACGACAAAGGGCACTACCCCCGCGCCAACCTGACCACCATCACCACTCTGGGTATAGAGCAACGCATGCATGTGCACACACACACACGTCGTCATTGGAAATAATAATTTGTTCTTTGTTGACCTGTATAAATAAAGGCTATATAAAATTATATTGATTCCCCTCTCCTACACAGGGAAAGGTGAGTTTGGCGAGGTGTTCCTGGCCAAAGCCAAGGGCATCATGTCGGCAGGAGGAAGAGGCAGTGAGGATGAGGAGGAGACGGTGGTGCTGGTGAAGAGTCTGCAGACGCGGGACGAGACTCTGCACCTGGAGTTCCGTCGCGAGGTTGAGATGTTCGGCAAGCTGGGCCACCCCAACCTTGTGTGCCTACTGGGCATGTGTAGAGAAGCCGAGCCTCACTACCTCATACTGGAGTATGCTGAATTGGTAAGGAGGGAGCTACCTGCTTACGCTCCAGGGTGAAGTTTCCCCTAGGTACAGATCTAGGGTCAGCTTCCCCTCCCCCAAACCTTAACCATTAGTGGGGGAAATGCTAAACTGACCCAAGATCAGTGTCTTCGGGCAACTTAACTTCACCCTACTCCCTACACACACACACTTTATTTATGTATACGACATGGCAGTCAATTGCATCATTGAAATACATGGGTATTAAGGTTAAATGCCTTGATAAAATAAAGACTATTTAAAATATGAGCTACGTACGAACACACTGACCCCAGTGCATTGAAAAATGTGTGCGGGTGTACTTAAAAAACAAAAAAACATCCATGATTTAGCATCCACCCCAGACCTGTGTATATGTTCCTAGGGGGACCTGAAGCAATACCTCAAGATGTCCAAGAACAAGGAGGAGAAACCCAAGTCCCATCACCTCGGTACCAAGCAGAAGGTCAGTTTACACACACAAGAAGGCATAAATGAGCATCTTAATTAGGGTTAGCTTCAGTGCAGTAGGCCAGGATTTGGTAGCTGGTGCTTATAGTAAGGCTCTCCTGTTGCATCATGCCACTGGCTTTCACTGTCTGTTGGACCACTCAGAAGGAGAAACAGATTAACCAGAAGATGTCATTTTAAAAAAGCCATTCAAATGCTTAAAACACACGCACTAACTCACTCACTTGAAGGCACATATATGCTTGAAAACACAGTGATTTAATGCTCCGTATGTCCCACTCTCTCTTTCCCTCAGGTGGGGGTGTGTCTGCAGGTTGCCCGAGGGATGGAACATCTATCCAATCAGCGCTTCGTCCACAAGGACCTAGCCACCCGCAACTGTCTGATCAGCGCCAAGAGACAGGTCAAGGTGTCTGCACTGGGGCTCAGCAAAGATGTCTACAACGAGTAAGATTACAATGGATTAAATCTTGATTTACTTTGTAAGTCGCTCTGGATAAGAGCGTCTGCTAAATGACTTAAATGTAAATGTAAACCAGGAAAGATCCCTTGCGGTTGAAAACCATACTTATGGTTTTTATTAATTTCAATAAACAGCATAATTGTATCGATAATTTAGATTTCCCAAAGTCTCCATTTAAAGAGACCTGTGATAAGTATAGTGAAAAAGGCACCAACAGAGATGGCCACCTCGCTTCACGCTCTTAGGAAACTATGCAGTATTTTGTTTATGTATTTCTTACACTGTTGAGTTTATTAATTCAACCATTTTTTTAAATTTAAAAGCACACACAAAACTTGAAAAAGCCATACATGCATAGAATTGAGGATAACGCACAATAAAGTCTGGAAATTATTTCCATTGTGGTCCTCTTGAGACAAGATGGCTAGACAAGATCGAACACAGTATGACAGTGAAATCATTTTTAAAAAACATAGAAGAACATCAATCTCATGATTCCAGTTACATTATAGGGGTTATTCATATGGGCACAGAAGACATCAAACATATTTTTACTTTCTTTTTAAAGCTGCCCAGAGAGGACGTTGTTTTTATAGGCAGAGGCAACTCATTCCTTTCTGAGGCTCCAGTATAGTACAAGAAAGTACCTTTCCCAGCATTACTCCTGAACCTGTATAAGCACACATCAGCAACACCTGATCTGGTGCTGTGATTGTGTGCATCCCTAACACGAGGAAAGTAATCACTTAGATATCTGGGCGCAGGACCATAAATACTCTTTTGTAAACCAAACCTAGTCTAATCTGGGACACCCTAGCCTCAACAGGCAGCCAGTTTAGTTCCTGAAAGCAGCTCCTGCCTATGAGTATGTGGACTCACCTTCAGTACTACCCTGATCAGCTTATTCTGGGCTATCTGGAGCTTCCCCTTCATAAGTTTAGATAAGCCCCCAAACCAGGAAGTGCTAGCATAGTCTAAATGGAATTGAATGAGGGCAGTAGCTAGCAGGAAAGCTTAAGTCTTATTACATACAGCCGGGAGAAACTATTGGATATAAGAGCAATGTCAACTTACCAACATTATGACCAGGAATACAACTTTCCCGAAGCGGATCCTCTGTTTGGTCCACCACCCAGGACAATGGATCGGATCCCAGCAGGTGACCCAAAACCACGGTGCCGCAGACGGAGCGGTCTTCTGGCCAGGCTCCGTAAACGGGCCCACTGCTCCCGAGTATACTACTTGCCAATGTCCAGTCTCTTGACAACAAGGTAGACGAAATCCGAGCAAGGGTTGCCTTCCAAAGAGACATCAGAGATGGTAACATTCTCTGTTTCACGGAAACATGGCTCCCTCAGTATACGTTATCAGAGTTGGTACAGCCACCTGGTTTGTTCACGCATCGCACCGACAGAAACAAACATCTCTCTGGTAAGAAGGGTGAGGGTGTATGCCTTATGATTAACGAGTCGTGGTGTGACAGGAAACGCTCAGGTCTGTTCAACGCTGGTCCGACCAATTTGATTCCACTCTTCAAAATTGCTTCGATCACGTGGACTGGGATATGTTCCGGATAGCGTTGAACAACAACATTGTTGTATACGCTGATTCAGTGAGCGAGTTTATTAGCAAGTGCATCTGTGATTATTAAAACCTTCCCCAACCAGAAACCGTGGATTGATGGCAGCATTCGCCCAAAACTGAAAGCGAGAACCACTGCTTTTAATCAGGACAAGGCGACCGGAAACATGACCGAATTCAAACAGTGTAGCTATTCCCTCCGCAAGGCAATCAAACAAGCTAAGCGTCAGTATAGAGACAAAGTAGAGTCGCAATTCAACGGCTCAGACACGAGAGGTATGTGGCAGGGTCTACAGTTGTGGCCAAAAGTTTTGAGAATGACACAAATATTCATTTTCACAAAGTTTGCTGCTTCAGTGTCTTTAGATATTTTTGTCAGATGTTACTATGGAATACTGAAGTGTAATTACAAGCATTTCGTAAGTGTCAACGGCTTTTATTGACAATTACATGAAGTTGATGCAAAGAGTCTATTTGCTGTGTTGACCCTTCTTTTTCAAGAACCCTGCAATCCGCCCTGGCATGCTGTCAATTAACTTTTGGGCCACATCCTGACTGATGGCAGCCTATTCAATGCTTGAAGTTTGTCAGAATTTGTGGGTTTTTGTTTGTCCATCCGCCTCTTGAGGATTGACCACAAATTCTCAATGGGATTAAGGTCTGGGGAGTTTCCTGGCCATGGACCCAAAATATTTATGTTTTGTTCCCCGAGCCACTTAGTTATCACTTTTGCCTTATGGCAAGGTGCTCCATCATGCTGGAAAAGGCATTGTTTTTCACCAAACTGTTTCTGGATGGTTGGGAGAAGTTGCTCTCGGAGGATGTGTTGGTACCATTCTTTATTCATGGTTGTGTCCTTAGGCAAAATTGTGAGTGAGCCCACTCCCTTGGCTGAGAAGAAACCACACACATGAATAGTCTCAGGAAGCTTTACTGTTGGCATGACACAGGACTGATGGTAGCGCTCACCTTGTCTTCTCCGGGCAAGCTTTTTTCTGGGAGAGAAGTGGTTTCTTTGCTGCCCTTCTTGACACCAGAGCATCCTCCAAAAGTCTTCGCCTCACTGTGCGTGCAGATGCACTCACACCTGCCTGCTGCCATTCCTGAGCAAGCTCTGTACTGGTGGTGCCCCGATCCCGCAGCTGAATCAACTTTAGAAGACGGTCCTGGCGCCTTCTGGACTTTCTTGGGCGCCCTGAAGGCTTCTTCACAACAATTGAACCGCTCTTCTTGAAGTTCTTGATGATCTGATAAATGGTTGATTTAGGTGCAATCTTACTGGCAGGAATATGTGAAGCCTTTTTTGGGCAAAGCAATGATGACGGCACGTGTTTCCTTGCAGGTAACCATGGTTGACAGAGGAAGAACAATGATTCCAAGCACCACCCTCCTTTTAAAGCTTCCAGTCTGTTATTCAAACTTAATCAGCATGACAGAGTGATCTCCAGCCTTGTTCTCGTCAACACTCACACCTGTGTTAACGAGAGAATCACTGACAGGATGTCAGCTGGTCCTTTTGTGGCAGGACTGAAATGCAGTGGAAATGTATTTTTGTGATTCAGTTCAGTTGCATGGCAAAGAGGGACTTTGCTATTAATTGCAATTCATCTGATCGCTCTTCATAACATTCTGGAGTATATGCAAATTGGCATCATACAAACTGAGGCAGCGGACTTTGAAAATGAATTTGTGTCATTCTCACAACTGTACAGTCAGTCACAGACTAAAAACGAAAACCGGCCCCGGACCCCGATGTCCATGCTCCCAAACAGACTAAACATTTGTTTTGCTCTCTGAGGACAATACAGTGCCACCGACACGGCCCGCTTCCAAAACCTGCGGGCTCTCTTTCACTGCAGCCAACGTGAGTAAAACATTTAAACGTGTTAACCCTCGCAAGGCTGCCGGCCCAGACGGCATCCCTAGCCGTGTCCTCAGAGCATACGCAGACCAGCTGGCTGGTGTGTTTACGGACATATTCAATCAATCCCTATCCCAGTCTGCTGTTCCCACATGCTTCAAGAGGGCCACCATTGTTCCTGTTCCCAAGAGGGCTACGGTAACTGAGCTAAACGACTATCACCCCGTAGCACTCACTTCCGTCATCATGAAGTGCTTTGAGAGACTAGTCAAGGATCAGATCACCTCCACCCTACCGGACACCCTAGACCCACTCCAATTTGCTTATCACCCCAAAAGGTTCACAGACGACGCAATTGCAATCACACTGCACACTCCCCTAACCCATCTGGACAAGAGGAATACCTATGTAAGAATGCTGTTCATAGTCTACAGCTCAACATTTAACACCATAGTACCCTCCAAACTCATCATTAAGCTCGAGACCCACCCAACTGGGCCCTGGACTTCCTGATGGGCCACCCCCAGGTGGTGAGGGTAGGAAAATATCTCCACCCCGCTGATCCTCAACACTGGGGCTGCACTCTCAGCCCTCTCCTGTACTCCCTGTTCACCCACGACTGCGTGGCCATGCACGCCTCCAACTCAATCATCAAGTTTACAGACGACACTACAGTGGTAGGCTTGATTACCAACAACGATGAGACTGCCTACAGGGAGGAGGTGAGGGCCCTCGGAGTGTGGTGTCACACTCAACGTCAAACAAAAACAAAGTTGATGATCGTTTACTTCAAGAAACAGCAGAGGGAGCACCCCTTATCCACATCAACGGCACAGTAGTGTAGAAGGTGGAAAGTTTTAAGTTCCTCTGCGTACACATCACGGACAAACTGAAATGGTCCACCCACACAGACAACTGGTGAAGAAGGCACAACAGCGCCTCTTCAACCTCCTTTAGGCTGATGAAATTTGGCTTGTCACCAAAAACACTCAAACTTTTACAGATGCACAATCAAGAGCATCCTGTCGGGCTGTATCACCGCCTGGTACAGCAACTGCTCCGCCCACAACCGCAAGGCTCTCCAGAGGGTAGTGAGTTCTGCACAACGCATCACCGGGGGCAAACTACACCACCTGATGACACCACCTGATGTCACAGGAAGGCCATCATCAAGGACAACAACCACCTGACCCACTGCCTGTTCACCTCGCTATCATCCAGAAGGCAAGGGCAGTACAGGTGCATCAAAGCTGGGACCGAGACAAAAAAAACAGTTTCTATCTCAAGGCCATCAGACATCACTAACATTGAGTAGCTGCTGCCAACATACTGACTACTACTGATTACTTGTTAGATGTTACTGCATGGTGGGAACTAGATGCACAAGCATTTCGCTACACTCGCATGAACATCTGCTAACCATGTTAATGTGACCAATAAAATTTGTTTGATTTGATGAATTGACAGATTAAATTGTGGCGACACCCAGTGGCCAGACTACCAAACAACACCCAAAGTGGAGGTTACCTTAGTCCTGGTGCTGACCTGTGTGTCCTCTCTCCCCCTCCAGTGAGTACTATCACTACCGGCAGGCGTGGATCCCTCTGCGTTGGCTGCCAAGCGAGGCCGTGTTCGAGGACGACTACTCCACCAAGACGGACGTGTGGTCCTTCGGCGTGCTCATGTGGGAGGTGTTTAGCCTCGGCGAGCTGCCGCACGCTGCGCTCGACCACGACAAGGTCCTCGAAGGTGAGGCCAGTCGAACTGGAGCTTGAAGTGTTATTGAAGGATGCTACTTCACCCCAGATGGGGGTAGAAGTCCACTATTCTAGTGTCACACATTTTGTCACCCTCCTAATGGTTACTTTACTTTGCCTGCTCATAGTTGTTTAAAACCACACAATGCATACCAGATGACGTCACCAATGTCACTAGAGGATGTTGCACACACACATTTTATTTTAATTTTATTTTTTATAAAACATAGATACCTGCTGTTTTCACATATGTCTACATTGCGGTAATGCTGGAGATGAATATAAGGTTCAAAAGTGGTGGAATTCCCCTTTAAGGTTTATTGCTCTGTTCTGTCCTTCTTATTTCTCTATCCCTCCTTCTTTCACCTCTTTCCCTGCATCTTGCTCGCTCTCACCCCATGTGTGTTGTTCTCTCACGTCTTCCCCTCTACCAGAGCTGAGAGAGGGCCGGGGGAAGCTGCCCCTGCCCCAGGGCTGTCCTTCCCGGGTGTACAAGTTGATGACTCGCTGTTGGGCCCCCAGCCCTAAGGACCGCTCCTGCTTTAGTGACATCGTCTCTGCCCTCAGCGAACTGCCCTCCGAGAGCAAGGTGTAACACACACACGGCCCAGGTGCACTGTGTTGGTGTGAGGGTATGAATGTGTTAGGAATGGGGGGAGGTGACAAGTGTGTGTGTGTGAGAGCAGTTGTGTAGAAATGTGATTAAGTCCATACACACACAAAACCGGTGGATCAGTTTGTATGTGAAGGACGTATAGAGGTGTTGGCGTGTGTGCGTGAGCATGCATGTTTTGGCCTTCTTGAATTTGTGTGTCTCGCACTCCAGGACTATCCTACTCTGCCTTGTTGGCCTCTGTAGTTAGCGACTGCAAGAGCAGAAAGAGTCTCTTAACAACAAGGAACTTTGGTCCCAATGAGGACCCAGCCGAGAAGAGATCAACATCCGACGAGCTTCTCCTTCACGTCTCTATGGATTAAAATGACAATTTTTTACAATGAGGACTTATATTGTGCCTTAGGTCAAATGGTGTCTATAACATTTAATCTAGAAACTAATGACAGTTAATGTTGGCACGGTTTTCACCCCAATTGGATCTTTTCTGTTGCTCATGTTTGCGAATGGACAAGACAGAAGGGACATTTTCTGCCCAGAGCCAAACGGGACA
Organism: Oncorhynchus nerka; assembly: GCF_034236695.1. Taxonomy (NCBI): domain Eukaryota; kingdom Metazoa; phylum Chordata; class Actinopteri; order Salmoniformes; family Salmonidae; genus Oncorhynchus; species Oncorhynchus nerka. Next base: position 16,360,648 of record NC_088416.1, read on the forward strand.
TTAAGGTATAACCTCTTCAGGTGTAAAAATCGAATGTGTCTCACCCTGTTAGATATGATCAGACGCAGCGGGGTGGCATTATTACACTTGTGTGGCGTTTAGCTGGAGTGTGGATGGAATCAACGCTCACAACACTAGTTTTCCTTGCCTTGAAGGTACATCTTTGGTTTATTTAAAGTATAGTCATGACAGTATATGAATTAGCTTCAACATGCTATTTGAGTAAAGGTAACAGATCATCTGAGCTGTAGCATTGTAGGCTAGCTATAGGCCATCCTGTCATGGACAGTTTTGTACTCCTATCAAAGATGTCTGAATGTTACTGCTCCATTTGCCCATCATTCATCCAATCCTATCGCGACCTGAGCTTTTCCAGTCAGAGTGGGAGAAACCTTTCTTTGTTAGTGCTTTGTATTCATGTTTACAACATGCACTGATCACAACTATACCTTTTTGTATTCTAGGATTGTTTTGGAGACCTGTTAACTTATTTTCAAGGTCCTGTTTTGTATGTTTTCACTGTATAGAAAGGTACTAAGCTTCTTTGATATAAATTGTTTTATGTGCAAGGCATTTGAGGATTTGTGTGGAATAGTTCATTTGTCATTTATTGAACCAAAACATATGGAATTAAGGTTCTCCTGAAAAAAAAAGTGTAAGTGCCTGGCAAATGAAGGACTTTGCATCAGTCTTGCTATTGTTTTAATATTTACTTTTTTACTTGAACATTTTTATACATTGCAGATTTTCCCTTTGTTTTTATGTACAAAATGTTGTAGTAATTTGGATATTGGTTCTATTTTAAGTGTTTATACAAACATACATGCCGCTGGTCCAATAAAATCCTTTTGTTGTAAATGTACCTTTTCTGTTTGTACGCCGTTTGGGAAATATTGTGCATATAGCCATTATTAACAAATATAAGATCTCACTGGTAACATGTAGAGTTTGGCTTGAGTAAGAGTACACCTTAATTTTAAAAAATCTATCAACAGTTTAACAAAAAATAACCCTCTGCAAGGATATTCAAGCTTTGTCCAAAGTTAATATTGGTATCATCAAACTCAACAAGTCTGTATTGTTTTGTCTTTGAGGGTCAGTCCAGCTTGCAGAGGGGAGGATGAAGATCTGTGAATCCTAAATCCAGCATAGTGTGGCTCCGTGAACGTGGTGTGGAATGCATGCAGAGGAACACTTGACCCACGTGAATCGATTAGGTAGAATCGCAGGCAGTCTCTGGGCCAGTTCAGATAAACCCCAAACTGACTGATGAGCGCAGGCCAGCTCTCAAGAGGAAGGATAGAACTTGATCCCCCAGCCTTTGCATTTTGCTCCATGTACTCCTTCACTACTCCTCCTTCTGAGTCTGTTTAGACATCACCCCCACTGATATGGCTCTGGGTTTCTCTCCTCCAGTCCACTCCACCCTCCCAGTAGCAGTGGCCCAATAGCTGCTCTTGACATAACAACCCAAAGGGATTCTGAGGTTCAACGGAAGATGTTGGTTTCCTCTGTCCTACAGTGTCAGCCGATAGAGAAATCTGTCCCTGGGATGCCTATCAGACTGCTAAATATAATTTGTCATAACTAAGACCGATAGGGACTATGATCTGTAACAATACATAACATTCTTTTGAAGAGTTATGCTAATTGAAATACGTTTCCCCCCAGCTATATTAGGACAAAGTTTTGAACTCACATTTCACAAGCCCTGGTTTGTTCCAGCATCAAATGGTCCACAAGATGGAAAAATGTTAACCGTTACTGAGTTGCAAAGTTCTCCACAATGGTTCTAGAGGACTAAGACAGACAAGGCATTAAGACCAACCCTGCTGTAGCCCACATTTACTTCAGCGTCTCCAGCCTAGTGTGGATCCTCCAGCACAGCAGAGAGCAGTTGCAGTCCTAGCTGCTTTTAGCAAGCCGGTATATTTACAGTGCATTCTGAAAGTTCAGACCCCTTCACTTTTCCCACATTTTGTTATGATATAGCCTTATTCTAAAATGGATCAAATAAACTAATCATCTACACAAAAACAGATATGGACATTTTTGCAAATTTATTACAAATAAAAAAACATTATTTACATAAGTATTCAGACCCTTTGCTTATATGAGACTCAATTGACCTCAGATGCAACCTTTTTCCATTTATCTACAACTTGAGTGCAGCCCACCTGTGAAATTCAATTGATTGGACATGATTTGGAAAGGCGCACACACATGTCAGAGCAAAAACTAAGCCATGGAATTATCCGTAGAGCTCCGAGACAGGATTGTGTCGAGGCACAGATCTGGGGAAGGATACCAAAAAATGTCTGCACCATTGAAGGAAAAAAAGGTAAAAAAAAAAAAAAAGTTTAGCTCCTGAATCCAGTATGTCGTAGATTAAGTTCAGTTTTCATGACTGCGGAACCTAAGCAACAGTGTCATAGGATTCCTCCCTTAGAATGCAGCTATCTGGTCTGCAGAGAGAACTTAAAGCAAGATTAATAGATTATACTCTATGAATACTTTTAAGTGTAGTACTTCTTGAATTTGTGAAAGATTACAAAATACCAGTTGAGGGGAGTATTGGATTATTTTTCAGATGGAGGTATTCGACTACCTTTGCATGTAGACATTACTTGATATTTAATTATCACGAAATCTTACTTACATTGCTCTCTTGCAGAACCTGGAGACTGATACCAGCCTTCTGTGGCCATCTTCAAATTGAATGTGTAGGGCACCTCTTCTGACATTGCAACATGTAGAGCAGAGCACTGACATGCATCAAGCCTCCCCAGAAAGAGTTTCCTGTCTCTTTTATTCTTTGAATGTGATTGAACGTGTGCCTGTTAAGTGGCTTTATATCACAGTTACCTACAGAAACGGTACTGTACTGCATATTGAGATTTCAAATGGCCACACCCATATTGTTCAGGGGTACAATTCAGCATGACAGCATAATGTTCAAGATTGAATTCAGCGGAAACGGTACTGTACTGAATGACCAGTTGAAGAACGGAGTAATTATGGTGGCCTAGAGGGCGATTGTGTATGATGTGGTGCACAAGTTTTGCGATTTCATGTCGTTCAGGAAGCTAAATTCCTAGGTATAACACTGGATGGTCAATTATCATGGTCAAATCACATTCACAAAGTTGTTGTGAAGGGCATGTCTGTTTATAAAAAGATGTTCTGCATTTTTGGCAAAAATCAACTGTCTTTGTTGTCCCATCTTGATTGCTCTCCGGTAATAGGGTCAAGTGCAGCAAAGAAAGAACTAGCAAAGCTGCAGAGGGCTCAGAAGTGAGTAGCATGCCTTACCCTTAACTGCAAATACAGAACTAACAACAACATGCATGTCAGTCTTTCCTGTTTGAGAGTTGACAACAGATGAACTGATTCTCCCAGTTATGAGAAATATTACTGCATAATCAAATAACATTCAACACAGACACTCATACATAGCCTACAAAACATCCCACCAGAGGTCTCTTCACAGTCCAAGTCCAAAACAAATTCACGGCAACTCACTGTATTACACAGAGAAATGAACACATGGAACTCCCATCTCCAATTACTGAAGCAAACAGAAAAAGGACCTTTTAAATGGATTAAACAACATTTCATGGAACGACAGGTACTGTGAGGAGACATTAAATGATCTGGCAACAGCTCTGGAGGACATTCCTGCAGTCAGCATGCCAATTGCATGCTCCTTCAAAACTTGAGACATCTGTGACATTGTGTTGTGTGACAACTGCACATGTTAGTGACCTTTTGTCTCCAGCAAAAGGCACACCTGTGTAATGATTTTGATGTTTAAAGGATCGGACCCTTTTTGTTCAATTTCCGGCTAAAATGACATATCTAACTGCCTGTAGCTCAGGACCTGAAGCAAGGATGATATTCTTGATACCGTTTGGAGAATAACACAGATCTGGTAAAAGATCATACAAAAAAAAAAAAAAAATCCATCTTTGAAATGCAAGAGAAAGACTATACAATAAATCTGCCACCAGATGGCAGCAGTGTGTGTGCAAAGTTTCGGACTGATCCAGTGAAGCATGACTACACTATATTTTGTATCAAGTCTGCCAGGAGTTTGCCCAAATGTGCCGAATTAGTCAATTAACACATTTAAGTACATAACTATAGAATATACAAAAATAAAATGTTTAATCAGTCCCAGTAATGTCATACATGATGGATAATTAGCCTCCTGACAGAAAAGACCCTAACCTTCACACATCTAGATGGCCAGGTCTGGGGCCAGAGACCGCAGGGGTTAAAACTGTAGAACCCAGTTCCTACATTTGAATATAAAAATGTATTTTTATCAAACAAAACTATCCTACATCTTGGGACCCTCAGGTTGACAAATCGGAGCAAGATTACTGAACGTAAGCAGATTGATACATTCACCTCTGAAGGTAAACTAGTTGCCGTACTAAAAGTGTTTTGTTGTTGTGCACTCAAACAATAGCATTCCATTTTTTCAATGATAGCTACTGTAAATTGGACACTGCAGTTGGATTAACAAGAATTTACGCTTCCTATCCATATAAAACACATCTATGTCCTGGAATGTTGGCTGTTACTTAGATCATTCTAGTCACATTAGCAACAACCGTCCCGGTTTAGGGACACCGATCTGGTAGAGGATATTATTAATCAGATTCTTGATATGCCAAACCTGTCAGGTGGATGGATTATCTTGCCAAGGGAGAAAGGTTCACTAAAAGGGATGTAACCAACTTTGTGCACCAAATGAGAGAAATAAGCTTTTTGTGCGTATGGAACGTTTCTTGGATCTTTTATTTCAGCTCATGAAACATGGGACCAACACTTTACATGTTGTGTTTTTATATTTTTGTTCAGTGTATTATCTTTAATATTCAGTTTGAGTTTTCTTCTAAACTGTGGGCAAAAATCAAATGGTGTTTAAGTTTTTGTATGTTACTAATTGAACAACATATATTGCAGGATAAATCAATGTTAAAGTTTACATACCTGGCCAGATTTTCTTATCAGCATGAATTACAGTGGGGCAAAAAAGTATTTAGTCAGCCACCAATTGTGCAAGTTCTCCCACTTAAAAAGATGAGAGAGGCCTGTAATTTCCATCATAGGTACACTTCAACTATGACAGACAAAATGAGAGAAAAACATCCAGAAAATCACATTGTAGGATTTTAATGAATTTATTTGCAAATTATGGTGGAAAATAAGTATTTGGTCACCTACAAACAAGCAAGATTTCTGGCTCTCACAGACCTGTAACTTCTTCTTTAAGAGGCTCCTCTGTCCTCCACTCGTTACCTGTATTAATGGCACCTGTTTGAACTTGTTATCAGTATAAAAGACACCTGTCCACAACCTCAAACAGTCACACGCCAAACTCCACTATGGCCAAGACCAAAGAGATGTCAAAGGACACCAGAAACAGAATTGTAGACCTGCACCAGGCTGGGAAGACTGAATCTGCAATAGGTAAGCAGCTTGGTTTGAAGAAATCAACTGTGGGAGCAATTATTAGGAAATGGAAGACATACAAGACCACTGATAATCTCCCTCGATCTGGGGCTCCACGCAAGATCTCACCCCGTGGTGTCAAAATTATCACAAGAACGGTGAGCAAAAATCCCAGAACCACACGGGGGGACCTAGTGAATGACCTGCAGAGAGCTGGGACCAAAGTAACAAAGCCTACCATCAGTAACACAATACGCTGCCAGGGACTCAAATCCTGCAGTGCCAGACGTGTCCCCCTGCTTAAGCCAGTACATATCCAGGCCTGTCTGAAGTTTGCAAGAGAGCATTTGGATGATCCAGAAGAAGATTGGGAGAATGTCATATGGTCAGATGAAACCAAAACAGAACCTTTTGGTAAAAACTCAACTCGTCGTGTTTGGAGGACAAAGAATGCTGAGTTGCATCCAAATAACACCATACCTACTGTGAAGCATGGGGGTGGAAACATCATGCTTTGGGGCTGTTTTCTGCAAAGGGACCAGGACGACAGATCCTTGTAAAGGAAAGAATGAATGGGGCCATGTATCGTGAGATTTTGAGTGAAAACCTCCTTCCGTCAGCAAGGGCATTGAAGATGAAACATGGCTGGGTCTTTCAGCATGACAATGATCCCAAACACACCGCCCGGGCAACGACGGAGTGGCTTCGTAAGAATCATTTCAAGGTCCTGGAGTGGCCTAGCCAGTCTCCAGATCTCAACCCCATAGAAAATCTTTGGAGGGAGTTGAAAGTCCGTGTTGCCCAGCAACAGCCCCAAAACATCACTGCTCTAGAGGAGATCTGCATGGAGGAATGGGCCAAAATACCAGCAACAGTGTGTGAAAACCTTGTGAAGACTCTGTCATTCCCAACAAAGGGTATATAACAAAGTATTGAGATAAACTTTTGTTATTGACCAAATACTTATTTTCCACCATAATTTGCAAATAAATTCATAAAAAATCCTACAATATGATTTTTCTGGATTTTTTTTTCTCATTTTGTCTGTCATAGTTGAAGTGTACCTATGATGGAAATTACAGGCCTCTCTCATCTTTTTAAGTGGGAGAACTTGCACAGTTGGTGACTGACTAAATACTTTTTTGCCCCACTGTAGATTAGAATAAAAGTGGGGCTTTTATTGCTCATAGGCTGGGATCCGCACTATGCAGCTGTTGCAAGAGCGCAATTTTCACTGGCTGTCCATTGGTTTCAAAGACAATGATTGATAGTCACCTTGAACTTCTTGAATTCAATCATTATTGGGTTCATATACACACTTAGATTTGTGAATAGCCATCCACAACAACCAAAATCCGTAAAGCGCAAATAGCTAAACGAGAGAGCAGGGGCCTGTTGCACAAAAGTAGAATTAAGACATCCGGGATAAATGACTCAGCTGAGCTCAATGAAGCCAAAACATGTGCGTCCAGGCTTAATTGGTTGCACAAAGACCAAGCCAGGATGAGCAGACACGGATTCATTAAGCCAGGTGAAACCAATCCTGGATAGGTGCGCGCTCACGGCTCACTCAAATAGACCCCGCCACAGATCACAGATTAACTGATTTACCATGGCAACTAGAGCCGCGTACTTTTCCCCGTCGGAAGCACAAATCCTCATGGAGGCATACGAGGAGGTAAAAGATATAATTAAGAAGAAAGGCAACACCGCCACAGTGATAAAGCAAAGAGAAAAAGCGTGGCAAAGTATTGCAGACCGCCTGAATGCGTAAGTAGTGCATAATTACACACTCACCGCTCCGCTGAAACATCACAATTACAATTCAAATATTTAATTCACATCTCCAAAAATGCAGTTGTACTGTAATTATGAAACGGTTACATTTTTAATTGAAATGCACTGCAGATATGAGTGAAATTGTGTAAAGTAACTCCATCACACTGTATAAAGCTATGATACATTTTTTGATATTTTTACTGAAAACAAGACAAAAATACCAAGTAATTTTTTGCAGTGTGACTCCATTAAATGTGTGTGTGTGTGTGTGTGTGTGTGTGTGTGTGTAGATTAAACATGAACGGGCCAAAACGGACATGGCAGCAGGTCAAAATCAAATACAAGAACATTCTGCAGAATGGTATGGTCCCTGACTAATATTTAACAAAGCACAAGCATATATTGTACCCAGAAGGTGCCTGCTCACACATTGTCTGTACTGTTTTAGCAGTGAAAAAGAATACCCACAGACAAGGTACGGGTGGTGGGTCACCAAAGGCTGACCTTACCCCAGCAGAGGACATGGCCTTGGAGCTATATAAAGGCAGGCCCGTCTTAGAGGGGATCCCTGGGGGGAAAGAGACGAGCATAGGTTCCTCCCAAGATGCCACCCGCTTCATTCAAGGTATGTCCTTCCATCTCTACATGGGATACAACCACATTCATATTGAATCAATTTGGACTGTCTGACTTTGGTTTACCTATTGCCTTGCAGGGCCTGGCAGCACTGTGTTCCTGTTAGAGCCACCAGCACAAGCACCAGACGATGCTGATCCAGTGAGTACTCCATCAAAGGCATACTGTAGGCCTGGCATGTCTTGTCTACTAGCTTCAATATGAATCCGATTAAATGTGATAGGGTGAAGGCCCCAGTGCAGCAGCAACAGCACATGATGGAGACGATGATGAGGAGGAGACCATCTCTCTGGATTCCAGAAGGCATGAGGTATCATGTTAAGACTGTGAAAGTACTATTTACTCTACAATGGTGAGGAGTCCTCATCAAAATCAAAAAATCTATTTTCTTTTACAGGACCCAGATGCTATACAGTGGGAAAACCAGCCTGGCAACATAGTGCGTATTAATAAAAGGACACCACATCCTGCCAAATTCCAGCTGCGCTAATTGTATTGTGTTCACAGAGCTCACAAGCTATCAGAAAGTTGTATGGCAACCACCTCCGGCGCCAAATAGAACTGGCAGACATAGACATTCAGTACAAGAAGAAAAAGATGGAAAATCTTGCACTGGAGTCCGAAATAAAAAAGAGGACAATTAGGAAACTGGACCTTGAAATAAAAAAACTTGAGAGGGAGGTGAGATATGCCTTCAATGTACACTGTATGCTAACTGTAACACAAATGTATTAATCATTATTTTTCTTTCCTCCCCCAGCTCCAAGAAGATGACACAGCTCAAAATAAAAATTAGGTATATTCTCGTAAAGTCAAGTGAGCCATGACATATGAGCTCTTATTGTGAGCACACAGGACGGTGGCATCTTTCTGAGTTTTTTTTTATTTTCCCAGCAATCAGTACAACCAAGTCATCGTTATAAGGCATCGCCCTCTTTTGTCCACCCCCAGCACCAGGTGTGGCCACTAGCCTATATGAAGGCCCAAAATTGTGTGTTCCTTTCTGCTCTGACAATGGCATGCCCATTCGTGCGAGATGTGGTGGATGAAGAAGCACTTGTGCTGAGGAGAGCCTTCAGGCAAGAAAGGGTCTTCAGGGACCGGTTGGACCCACTGGCCTTCCCTGATGACCATCTATATGAAAGATACAGGTTTTCTGCAGATGGCATCAGGTATCTATGCAGACTACTGGGTCCCAGGATTAAGCACCGCACTGCACGGAGCCATGCACTGAGTGTGGAGCAAATGGTTTGTGTGGCCTTGCGCTTTTTTGCTAGTGGAGCCTTCCTGTACTCAGTGGGGGATGCAGAACAGATGAACAAGGCCACAATTTGCCGCACAATAAGGAGTGTGTGTCTGGCTATCAAAGCATTAGCAGATGTCTTCATCTCCTTCCCTGGCCACAGAAGACTCTGTGACATCAAAGAGGAGTTCTATAGGATTGCAGGTAAGAGGATCTACAAATTACAGGACAACTGTTAACACATAGTAGGATACTCATTACTTTGTGTGACAGGTTTCCCCAATGTCATTGGTGCAGTGGACTGCACACACATAAGGATAAAAGCCCCCTCAGGTGCCCATGAGGCCGATTTTGTGAATAGGAAATCCTTTCACAGCATTAATGTTCAGGTGAACATAACTTTTTGATATTGTCCATTGACGAACACTCTGCATTGCCAGTGATGTGCATTGATTGGTGTAATATTCCTCATCTTATGATTTCAGATGGTCTGCAATGCTGACTGTGTGATCAGCAATGTTGTGGCAAAATGGCCTGGCTCAGTCCATGACTCCAGAATCTTTCGGGCCTCTGAAATCTATCAGTGCCTTCGGGCCTCTGAAATCTATCAGTGCCTTCGGGCCTCTGAAATCTATCAGTGCCTATCACAAGGTAAGCCACACAACCCCTATTTATAACCATCATGGCTGTGTCAAGAATATCACTGTGTTTATGAGGTAGTAATGATGAGATTTTGTGTTGACAGGTGAATTCTCTGGTGTGTTGCTGGGAGTCAGGGGGTATGGCTGCCAGCCTTTTCTCCTGACACCTTTCACAGACCCCCAGGAAGCACAGCAGGCCTACAACCATGCCCATGCCAGGACCAGGGCCAGAGTTGAAATGACCTTTGGCCTCCTGAAGGCACGCTTTCACTGCCTTCACAAATTAAGGGTCAGCCCTGTTAGGGCATGTGATATTACTGTGGCTTGTGCTGTCCTCCACAATGTGGCCTGCCTGAGGAAGGAGAGGGCCCCCAGAGTGCCACCAGCCATGGACTGGGACAATCCGGCAATCTTCCCTGATGACGACAGTGGTCGGCTGCTGAGGGACCAATATGTGTTGAATTATTTTAGTTAGTATGTGTGCTTTCAATTTTGGTTAAATATGTCCTGCGGTGGCAGAGGAATTTGGGTTTTTTGGGTTCGTTTTTGACGAATTTGGCCTCTTATGATGTTTGTGCGGTATACTGTGTGTAATACAAGGCTGCAGGAGGCTACTGCATCCATTCATTTGTCTGTTCAGTTGATGTGTATGGATTTGTCCTGCATTTATTTTAGTGTGCAGACATGCAGGGTGTGTTATATACAGACCTTTGAATGTGTATGTATCATTTTGTATAATATGCTTGGATTCTGTGCTTTCCATCTTGTAGAGTCACTGTGACTTCAGTTTCGAAAGGAGCTGATGGTTTACCTGCTTTGTTTTGTCCTTATTCAATAAAGGAACATAATGTTACACATTGTGTTTTTATATTCATATGGAATGTGTATTTGTTTATATGACAGAGTACTAGGGCCACACTGAAGAAAAAGGATAAAGTCATAAATTTATGAGGCTGGTTCTTTCTGCAGAAAAGCTACATATTGTTTTTACAGTTTTGATACTTATGACAATGTGATACTTAATATTCTGGCACATCAGCATGTCTTTGTTTATGAAACCATACTGAAGTACAATTTCACGAAATGCCCCACATCTGTCATTTTAACAACTGTCCTCCTTTAAAACAACTGGTTACAATATTATGACTTGTGTTTTTTTTCCCCTCTGTGGCCCTAATATTCTATCATTTTATATATAGCCTTATAGTCTATGGGAAACTGTAAATTATCTAATGATAGCAACATCATCTAAAAATCATTTTTTATCCAAAATCATTGAAATTAATGATCACAAACGTTTAAATAATAACAGTGGGTCTAGTTATATGTGATAACAATGTATAGTGAGCAGTGAAATAACTATTGGTTTCCATTTGTGGTGACTGCTGACTGACATTAGGGATGAGATTAAATAGATCCTGGAATTTAGCCTGGTCTGGAGCAGGCTAGCTCCACAGAATAAATCTCCATGGTAATTTATACCATAACATATCCTCCTGCCCCCTATCCATCTTTAGTGCAACCGGATTACGGATCAATTGAGCCAGGATCACCAAGATATCCTGGCTTAAATCCCTTATCCTAGTTTTGTGCAACAGGCCCCAGCAGTGTGATTCACATCAATACGCTATGTAGATATCAATAATAAATTATATCCGGATCGCCGTAGACTACACCACTGCTGTCATCCTTTCCTCCAAGCGTTTATTACATTTGATAATCTTCGGATGCCGACAGCAGTCGCACCATTGTAAGACATAGCTTGTACTGTAGCCTACGAAAGTTTATTTGTGCTCTTTTCCCGCGATACATCAAACACATTTGGTGTGTCATCATAGTGGTCAGACTGGGTCAGGTGGAACAGATTTGTGCGCCTTTTTCAATGCTGATTTCAATGTCATCGAGAAAACAGTAGTGTCAAATATTTTTTTCCCGCAAACATCCTTACTGAATTTAAACGTAATCTTCAAATTAATCATCTTGTTTTTCAAAAGTCTCAATTGATTACAATATTTATGCTGGTAACGGATTACAGTTACCGTTTTTGTAATCCCTTACATGTAACGGATTCCATGAAATCCGTTACTCCCCAGCCCTGCCTAACGTACCCTACAGGGTAAACAATTGCCATTCAACCAGTTTTGAAAAGAGAAAACATTCTGCTCCATTGTAAAGTGCAAGGGTGCCACACTATTTGAGCACAACTGTAAGTGCATTTCATTACCTTGCAAATCACACATTGGACCTGAAATCAAATCGTGTCACATGCTTCCTAAACAACTAGATGTAAAGTAGACTAAGAGTGAAATGCTTACTTACAGGCCCTTCAAAATACAGAGGGGGAAAAAATGAGTAACGATAACTTGCCTATGTACACGGGGTACCAGAAATGTAGCATAAAGGATGATGACCTTGGCGGAAAGGGAATAGGGGATACCTAGTCACTTGTATAACTGAACGCTAGCATATAGATTCAATCTCAGGCGTTTTAGGGTACAGCATAAAGGCAAATGAACATAATCAATGCAATTCCGAATTATAAACGCTAGATGGCAACATTGGCACATTTAACTCGTTTTTGACATTGCAAATAATAGACGAAAGTCTTAGGTATGGCTTTTTAGTTCTGTTATTGCTAAACAAGGTGATACTTTCCTTGTATTTTTAATGAATGTATACGAAGTCGATGCATTTTGACCAGGAATCAATGACCAATTCGCTTAGAAATTATGGTATGCTTACAAATACGGTACTTCGAATGTTTAGGAAGGTCATTATTTAAATCTCGAGATGATTTTACATCCCAAGAATGATGATCATGATGATGCTTTCCAAACAAGCAGTTCGCACATGCATATCCTTGGCAGCATATGTCAACAATCAAGAACCTCCTCCTGCTACCACAAATACGTCCTCATAACCATTTTCTTCAATTCATATTAAAACCCTCCCCTCCCCTCTCCTTCTTCCCCCCTCTCTTTGATCTAGGTTGCTCGATCCCTCTCTCGCCACCTGGCGTTGCTACTGTCATATGTTCTTTCGTCTTACAGCGTTGCGAAGGAATATAATGTTGTTGCTTGCATGCGTTCTATAAAAGATACTCCATGAACACGGGTTGTGTGGCTACCCTGCGCCCAAGCCTTTTGGGAGGGGAGAATGAAGTTCGCTCCTGTGTAGGGTGTTGCTTTTACTACTACTCCCCCATCTCGCGTTCGTTTTCCTAGTGTGTGTCAGCATATATATCAGGGTGGATCAATGCTGGATTCTTTCCTTCATACAAACTCCTCTCCGTTCTTTCGGCCCGCTACACCCGCTTGCCTCGTACCCGGGGGCGCATCTATCAGCATAGATAGACCTGCGCTGGCTCCGAGCGGGCCTTGAGGTAGATATGCTGTAGTGTGGAATACTCCATTTGGACGGTCGGGTAGGAAATGCCGGTGGTGTAAAAAAAAGAAAAGTCAAATTCATATTTTCACTCGTCGCACTGTTCTCGGCGGCTGCCAAGCTCGGGGCTTAGCGGCCTGTACACACAAAATGTCGACCAGAACGCCATTACCCACAGTGAATGAGCGTGATACAGAGAATGTAAGTATCCTATGTTCCTTCTTCCCTATGGCCTATATTTTCCTAAGGACGATATAATTTTTGGCTGAGTTTGTGTGGTGGTACCTTGTGAATCACAATAACGCTAACATTGGGCTTGTCTGTGTAACTTCTCGGTCAGCAAGCTAGCCGCATAGCCCACTGGGGATTTAGCTAACGTTACCCATCCTCTGCCATTGTCATTTTTTAAACATTGCATTTGAAATCGTTTCATCAGATCAATTTTTACGCATACCATTGTAGGTTAAGGACTACAGGTAAACATTCATATTTGTAGTAGCTAGAATTTGGCCATGTTTGCGTGGAAGACTGCGTCCTAAAAGATGTGTTCTGATGTTTTCGGTTATCTATGACTGGGAAACCGTTGCCCACAAATCACATACAATGTTACCTTGTGTCTGTCGGTCCTCGCTGATTATTAGAGCCAAAGTTACACCGTATCTTAATTTCTGGAGGAGGCCCGTTTTGAAAATGTGCCATATCATAGGACAATTTCTATTGTTAGCTTACTGTAACATTAGATCAAGACCATGTTCAAAAGCTGTGACTCAACTTGGAGATCATGGTAGGCCTACGTGCGGGAAGAAGTCTAGCTCAGCAGGCCGTCTAAGTGCCTTGACTGATTACCGTCTGTCGTACTGTAGTTAATGACGCATTTTGCTCTGATTAAGACAATTAACATGGCTTTCAGGTAGTTGTTACAGGTAGGGCCTAGTAGTTACATCAATTTTTTGACTTGTAATTTAATGATAGGCTAAATACCCATTCATTCTTTAAGAATGTAACTCATAAATGCCTCATGAGTTTAGTTCAACTGTCTTACCCCCAAATATAAGCTTTTACTCCTGTTTGTAACAATGTCATTGTTAAACACTCAAAACATGGAACTATTATTTATCTCATGGATGGTCAGTCTGCATCCACAAAGTTGTCTTTGAGTTTGAAAATTAAGATGTCAAAACGGAGGTTGTGACCAATGATGTATATAAACCCTGGATTGCAGATCCTATGTATTGGCCATTGACAGTCTTTGAAGCCACCGGTCGGCCATATTGACACTCCCTGGAAGGCGCAGTCCTCCACAGGAATGAATGGAATTCTACATTATTTCAATTAAATGTTTTTAAAGGCAAAAGTACATATATTTAACGTTTTTGATGTGGACAGTAGAATTAGTCATCTCAAAAAATTACTTTAAGGAATGTTTTTTTTTAGATTTGTATTTTTTATTTAGAAGTTTAGCTCACATAATATAATTTAAACATATGCATTATAAAGTGACAGATTTTTCACCTAGTCGTCTCGGGGATTCGAACCAGCAACCTTTCAGTAACTGGCCCATCTCTCTTAATCGCTAGGTCAGGAAAGCTGCAGAAGGGCGTGCAGGTTACTATTAACTATCATTTATCAGTGCAATTTTGACGGCCAACTAAAAGCTGAAAAGTTTGAGGGCTTATCTACTGTTCCCTCTTTTAGCTAATCTCTCTCTGGCTAACATTAGTTGTTGATCTTGTTGTTGATAGGAAACTGAGGGAGAGTGAGCCTACCTTTTTCATGGTTGTTTCATCAATAGGACTGTAAAGTTCCCAAATGTAAGAGGACTCCCGTTGTATTTATATATTTTCATAAATCCATTCAGGTGTATTTTGTGGCTTTTGGCGACTGCTTTGTAATGATCTAAAGTTGCGCTGTTGCTACTGCCTGTAAACACAGTCTGGTTCAAAGTGAATGATGGCAGGGCCATGTGGCAAATGGCTTGTTTGCATATAGGCTTAGTGTAGCTATGATTGGCTATGGTGCACCGGTCTATGTAAACTACAGTATTGGACAAGACGGATGCTTTTTTTTATTAGGTTTTAATTACTGCAGTGTTTATTAATTGTCCAAAAGCACTGCTGCTTTGATTCCTACTCTATATTTCTATAGAAATTCCTCATGCCTTTCCCATACGTCATTCCCAAACATTCTATGAAAATGTGAAAATGACTAAGTGCTCGTTTGTCAGACAATTTAGAAAAGTGTCATTATTCCTGGGGGTGTATATGAGCAGATTTTTAACAAGATTTTATGTTGCTAAAATGCTTTCAGTTGGTCTTTAATAATGAAGCCAGTCAAGTTTTTGAACTGTCACCGAGAAAAGGGTTTGCGATTGCATGTTTATGAATGACTGTTGGCACCACGTGTAAAGTGTAATTCAGAGTCCACCGATGCAGAGACGTGATAGCCTGGCGTCCCATTGTGACATAGCTACGTGCCTCTGAGACTGTCTGCAGGGGAATGCCAAGCCCGAATGCACACCTCTCAAATTCCCAACCAACGCAGCTTCGCATACTCAACTTCTATTCATCTGAATTAGAGGTCGACCGATTAATCGGTATGGCCGATTAATTAGGGCCTATTTCAAGTTTTCATAACAATCGGTATTTTTGGGTGCCGATTTGCCGAATATTTTTTAATTATTATTATTATTATTATTTATTTTTTTACACACCTTTATTTAATCTTTATTTAACTAGGCAAGTCAGTTAAGAACACATTCTTATTTTCAATGACGGCCTAGGAACAGTGGGTTAACTGCCTTGTTCAGGTGCAGAATGACAGATTTTCACCTTGTCAGCTCGGGGGAACCAATCTTGCAACCTTACAGTTAACTAGTCCAACGCAATAACAACCTGCCTCTCTCTCGTTGCACTCCACAAGGAGACTGACTGCCTGTTACACAAATGCAGTAAGCCAAGGTAAGTTGCTAGCTAACATTAAACTTATTTTATAAAAAACAATCAATCATAATCAGTAGTTAACTACACATGGTTGATATTACTAGATATTATCTAGCGTGTCCTGCGTTGCATATAATCTGACTGAGCATACAAGTATCTAAGTATCTGACTGAGCGGTGGTAGGCAGAAGCAGGCGCATAAACATAAATTCAAACAGCACTTTCGTGCGTTTTGCCAGCAGCTCTTCATTGCGCTGTTTATGACTTCAAGCCTATCAACTCCCGAGATGAGGCTTGTGTAACCAAAGTGAAATGGCTAGCAAGTTAGCGTGTGCTAATTGTCGTTATGTTGCTGGTTCGAGCCCAGGGAGGAGCGAGGAGAGGGACGGAAGCTATACTGTTACACTGGCAATACTAAAGTGCCTATAAGAACATCCATTAGTCAAAGGTTAATGAAAGACAAATGGTATAGTGGGAAATAGTCCTATAATTCCTATAATAACAACAACCTAAAACTTCTTACCTGGGAATATTGAAGACTCATGTTAAAAGGAACCACCAGCTTTCATATGTTCTCATGTTCTGAGCAAGGAACTTAAACGTTAGCATTTTTACATGGCACATATTGCACTTTTACTTTCTTCTCCAACACTTTGTTTTTGCATTATTTAAACCAAATTGATCATGTTTCATTATTTATTTGAGACTAAATAGATTAGATTTATGTATTATATTAAGTTAAAATAAGTTCATTGTTCATTCAGTATTGTTGTAATTGTCGTTATTACAAATATATATAAATAGATATTGGCTGATAAATCGGTATCTGCTTTTTTTTTGGTCCTCCAATAAATCGGTATCGGCGTTTAAAAATCATAATCGGTCGACCTCTAATTGGAAGAGATTTCTGAATGTTCTTCGCCCGGCAATACACCCCTCCAACCAGACATGCTTCATATTTTTCTCTATACCATTTGTATTTCATATACCTTTGACTATTGGATGTTCTTATAGGCACTATAGTATTGCCAGCCTGATCTCGGGAGTTGATAGGCTTGAAGTCATAAACAGCGCTGTGAAGAGCTGCTGACAAACGCAGTAGAGTTTGAATGAACGTTTACGAGCCTACTGCTTCCTACCACCGCTCAGTCAGACTGCTCTATCAAATAATATACTTAATTATAATATAATAAACACACAGAAATACAAGCCTTTGGTCATTATGGTCAAATCCGGAAACTGTCATTTTGAAAACAAAACGTTTATTCTTTTTGAGAAATACGGAACTGTTCTATATTTTATCTAACGGGTGGCATCCCTAAGTCTAAATATTCCTGTTACGTTGCACAACCTTCAATGTTATGTCATAATTATGTACAATTCTGACAAATTGGTTTTCAACGAGCCAGGTGGCCCAAACTGCTGCATTGACTCTGCGTGCAATGAACGCAAGAGAAGTGACACAATTTCCCTAGTTAATATTGCCTGCTAACATGAATTTATTTTATCTAAATATGCAGGTTTAAAAAATATACTTCTGTGTATTGATTTTAAGAAAGGCACTGATGTTTATGGTTAGGTACATTCGTGCAACGAATATGCTTTTTTTTGCAAATGAGCTTTTGTTAAATCCTCCTCGTTTGGCGAAGTAGGCTGTGATTCGATGATAAATTAACAGGCAATGCATTGATTATGTGCAACACAGGACGAGCTAGTTAACCTAGTAATGTCATCAACCATGTGTAGTTAACTAGTGATTATGTGAAGCTTGATTGTTTTTCATAAGATAAGTTTAATGCTAGCCTGCAACTCTTACCATGGCTCCTTGCTGCACTCGCGTAGCAGGTGGTCAGCCTGCCACGCAGTTTCCTCGTGGAATGTAATCGGCCATAATCGACGTCCAAAAAAATGCAGATTACTGATTGTTATGAAAACATGAAATCACTTCAATACACATTGCCTGTGAGCATCAGTCATCCAGTTGCATACACAGCTTGAGCAAGACATTAATCAGCATTTCTCTGACTACGTTTCTCCATTGAGTCAAAAAAACGTATAATTCCAGGAGCTGTTGCTATCGATAAGGTGTCTGACTCATAATTTTCACCTCGAATAGAAGTCGAGGGACTTTTGTCAGAGGTTGGTTGTTGTGAGCGCTGAGTGAACTTTATGCACTTGGCCAGATGATTCTGCATATTTGTTGCATTCTTCACATATGATTTGGCACAATATTTGCAAATGTACACCGTTTTTCCTTCTAATTAGCTGCAGTGAAATGTCTCCACACATCAGATAGTGCCCGTGGCTTTTCCCTGTAATGATTTGAAAAAAAATAGTAAAAAAACAAACATACAATTCCATGTACAGATAAATACTTAAGCAGTTAGATTAAACAACTCCTTTGTAAGATACATGTTTTAAAATGAAACTTGTATGGAAACAGGTGAATTAACACTCCTCAGTTAGCAGGCTCAAGCCAGCTAAAATCCACATGGTAGCAAAAACTAACTAGCAGAAATTGTTATTAAGTTAGAAATGTTTTAAACACATTTTGCTGTAGGCTACTATTTACTAGTTAACAAAAAAATGGTATGCCATCTAAAATATATTCACCCCACCCAGTATTGTAATCAAAACTTACGAGAAAGCATGTAGTCCTTGGCTCAGACTGTGTAGTAGTATGGGCTCAAAAGCGTCTCATTAGTGTGCAAGATCTTTAGAATCAGCTGTCCATGTGATGGAAGTGTGCACTGCACAGGTGATGGAAGGGGTTGCAATTCCATTGAATTGGGGATAGTTTAACCAAAATATGCCACAAGACCTAGAATTGCCTTGTGCATCCCACAAAAAAGGTTCACTTCTCAACTTAATTTTGATAAAAAATTTAAAAATTCCCGGGCTTAACTTCCCATGGAAAATGTCCACCCTTTGCAACCCTATCTACAACTGGTAGCGGTCCACCTAGACTGGGTCAGCAATATCTGCGGACTGTTGTTTTTGGCATAATTCATTTCGATATAAAATCTCTTCAGTCAACCATCAGTGGGCCACCAAAAAATGTATGTAGCAAATGCATCCCTTGGCTTATGCACTGCTCATTGGATGAATGACATTCCATTCCATGAGTTCCACATAACTTAACTTTTTTTTGTGAATCTATACGTCACTTCCATTATTATATTGTCTGTCTCTAGTCTGCTTATTGCCTCAGTACAAGCTAGATTTAATGGCTGACTAATGAAATAAGTTAATAGATTTAAGCATGGCATGCCACATGGAAAGGCAAAGTGCTACTGCCCTTTCCCTGTGAGCTAGTGATCCATGCTGTCAGGAGGGATATATTTTGAAGTCAGTAGGCTACAGTAGTTCTGAAGAACTGTGCATTCTTCTACACAGCTTTGTTTGTGTGTCTCATTCCATATTCATTTATTGGGGCTAAGGTGGATAAGAATTTCATCCTTAAAATACACATTCATTTCAAAGCGTTTCCTACATTGAGGTAAGCTAATGTTGAAAAGGCAGGCATCAAAAGTGTAGTTACTCTTGACAGATTATATTTCAGTTCTGTGTTTGAAATTACCAGCTTATGTCAGGGGAAAGCCAATTGAAAAAGGGAAATAAGTACTTTACTCAATTTCTGATTCCAGAACAAGTTGTTTGTCAACTTACTGTAAAATACTGCACTGAAAGATAATGGGTTTTGAAGATATGCAAGTTGACAGAACTGGGTCCTCTGACTTCTTAACTGCAGTAGCAAGGCCCGATTTCCATTACAATCCAGTTATGTGCCCTATTACAAGACATTGCGTAATGCCGAAAAATAAATTGCAAATCACTGTCTTTGAATATTATTGAATGTTCAGTGTAATAGTAGGCTAATGATTAGAATCTTGATATTGCTGTTGAAAGAATCAGGGCACTGTTCTATGTAGTGAAACATTGTGAATTGCTAAAGAAAATTATAACTGCGTTCAAGACTGCTTGGAATAAATTGAGGGGGGATTTGCTTTTTGTTTGTTTTTAAATCTTCTATGAGAGCCTGTATCAGAGTAATGTGACTAAATGCAGGTGACAAGTCTCTTGGACCTTTGTCGATGAATATCTGACAACTGCAACTTGTCTGGGCCAGGTCAAAGTAGCTTGACTGACTTCAATACCCCCCCACATTGAATCATTGTAATGGATAAACTTGTGTCCTGCATTCGCCAAATATCTGCCTGTCTCCACATATTAAAAGGTATATATTGAGATGGAAATAACCTCATCAAATATTTATTGGTAAGATTTGAAAAATGTGTTTTTAAAGTCCAAGAGCTCATAATTTTGTATCACTTTATGGGATGAATAAAGTTGCTTCCTGTGCATAAATGAAACCTTTTGGTCTTGCTACAAAAATTATGATAGTAAATCAGAAGAAAATGAACCTCTGGGGGGGGGGGTGTGGCCCTTTCCATAAAGCATAAAGAAGACCGCCCATTGTTGCCGCAGGCAATGCACGACTACTAACTAACAGCCCTCAGGCTGAAAGGAACCAGTAACTATCTCTGTAAAGAAAGTGAGCGTGAAAGACTGAGCGAGGGAAAGCGAGAGGAGTTCACTGAAGCATACCATATTACTGCATGGCATTTCAACTGGCCCAACCATTGCATAACAAGCGTCAAGGGGTTTGAGGCTTTCTAAGAGGCGGGCCGGGGGTGTGGGCTAATGTACCTTTCTGGAATGCTGTGTACAGGCAGTGCGCTCATTGTCACATAAACGCTGGAATTTTAGTGGTGTTAATAGATAACACCACAGAAAGAACTTCTGGTGCTTCTACCTGCTTTCCAGGAAAGGAAACAGAATCCACTGTTGGCTGACAGAGAAGTGGCTCCATGGTGTCTTTCAACGCTGTCATCTGGATTGCATGAAAATAACTTATTGCCTTGCTCAAGGGCAGAATGACCTTTTTTTTTTTACCTTGTCAGCTCCGGGGTTCGATCCAGCAACCTTTCGGTTACTGGCCCAACGCTCCTACCCGTTTGGCAACCTGCTGCCCCACAAGCTCAATAAATAATTTGGTATTAACCTGTCTAGGAACGGGGTTCCGCTAACAGCCAATGAAATTGCAGTGTGCCAAATTCCATCAACAGAAATCTCATAATTCAAATTTCTCAAACATACAAGTATTAGACATTAGATTTCAAAGATACAATTCTCGTTAATCCAACCACAATGTCCAATTTCAAAAAAGCTTTTCGGCGAAAGCAGAACATATCATTATGTTAGGTCAGCAACTAGTCACAAAGCATACAGCCATTTTCCAACCAAAGAGAGGAGTCACAAAAATCAGAAATGGAGAGAAAATGAATCACTAACCTTTGATATTCTTCATCAGATGACACTCTCGGGACAACTCGTTACACAATACATGCATGTTTTGTTCGATCAAGTTCATATTTATATCCAAAAACCTCAGTTTACATTTGGCTTTGCCTCCAAAACATCCTGTGAATTTGCACAGAGCCATATCAATTTACAGAACTACTCAACATTGATAAAAGATACAAGTGTTATTCACAGAATTAAATATATACTTCTCCTTAATGCTGTGTCAGATTTTTAAAAACTTTACGGAAAAAGCAAACCATGCAATAATCTGAGTACGGCGCTCCGAGACCAACCCAACCCAAAAAGATATCCTCCACTTACCTTTGATGATCTTCATCAGAATGCACTCCCAGGAATCCCAGTTCCACAATAAATGTTTGATTTGTTCTATAAAGTCCACCATATATGTCCAAATAACTCCTTTTGGTTCATGCGTTCAGTACACAATCTAAACTCACGACGAGCTGGCAGGTCCAGGCAAAAGTTCAGACGAAAAGTCATATTACAGTTCGTAGAAACATATCAAACGATGTATAGAATCAATCTTTTGGGTGTTTTTATCATAAATAATGTTCCAACCGGAGAATTCCTTTGTCTGTAGAAAAGCAATGGAATGAGAGGTAACTTCCACACGAGCTCGTGGCTCTCTGCCAGACCTCTGACTCATTCCCCTCTCATTCGGCCCCACCTCACAGTAGAAGCATCAAACAAGGTTCTAAAGACTGTTGACATCTAGTGGAAGCCGTAAGAAGTGCGAAATGACCCCACAGACACTGTGTATTCGATAGGCCAAGAGTTGAAAAACTACAAACCTCAGATTTCCCACTTCCTGGTTGGATTTTTCCCAGGTTTTTGCCTGCCATATGAGTTCTGTTATACTCAGACATAATTCAGTTTTAGTGTTTTCTATCCAAATCTACTAATAATATGAATATATTAGCAATTGGGACTGAGTTTACTCTGGGCACGCTTTTCATCCAAATGTGAAAATGCTGCCCCCTAGCCCAAACAGGTTAATTAATTGTTTGCTACCTATAGCTTGCTGTTAATTTGAATTAAGTGGACTGCTTTTTTTTGTTTTTGTTGCATTGCCCTCAACGTTGCAGATAATTGCAGTTGCATACTTTTACTAGCATCTTCTGCTTCCAAGGAACTGATTATTAGTGTTATAGCAATATCGTAAAGATATGGTGCAATGCTGAAATATAAGGCCTACAGTGAAAAATGTTTCTCACAGAACAACCATTGACCTTTGTGAAGAGAACATGGCTCTCAGTGGACATCAAAGTATGGCTAACTTTCTACAGCTCCTTTCATATTAAATGACCCTTGGTCAGCTTAGCTTATACATAATAGTCCCCTAGGAATTAATCATAAACAGACATTTCTTGAGAAGCAACGAATGCAGTTAGTTTCTCAAACTACACATCAGTCCATGGCCCTGACTCGTAAGGGGGAAGCAAAAAAGGAATGGTTCCATTGCTGTCCCTTGAATGTGTTTACGATTAACAGTATGCACCCACTCCGGGCCCTGTTCCATTTTAGATCACATTTGATGCGTAACGCTTATAGCTAGTGCCCGCAAGAGACCAGCAATGGTTGATACAGATAATTTTTGGCGCTGCATAAGCACAAGTGTTGCGTACACTTACGAGCAGCCAATGGAGGCTCACTTGGATGGAAACTTAAAGAATCTTGGCATGTTTATCCACTTCAGCAGGTAATAAATATCATTGGTTCTGGTATGCTTATGTTAATAAGGGACTGGAAATTAGCATAAGTTGTAAGCTAATTGCTTCACAGCTCAATGCATCTGACTCCGTGTCAGTGTTGCATTTGCATCTCTCCCTAGTAGATAAAGGATTAAACTAGTTGATATAACAATACCAAAATGAAGACCAGAAAAAGATTATCCTAAGTGCAGCAGATGATGCAGCCCACATGCAACTTGTGTAACTCTAGCTTTAGGAAAGTCTGTGACCACGAATCAGACAAATCGGTAGCTATGTCTGTCGGATCTGTGAGAGGTACGAAACAAGAGGTTCATAACGAATGCCAAGATTTGAGGTCGACCGATTAATCGGCATGGCTGATTTCTAGTTTTCAATACAATCAGTAATCAGCATTTTTGGATGCCGATTATGGCCAATTATATTGCAATCCACGAGGAGACTGTGTGGCAGGCTGACCACCTGTTACGTGAGTGCAGCAAGGAGCCAAGGTAAGTTGCTAGCTAGCATTAAAGTAGTAAAACAAATCTCTTCACATAATCACTAGTTAACCTAGTAATATCATCAACCAGGTGTAGTTAACTAGCTTGTCCTGCGTTGCATATAATCAAAGCGGTGCCTGTTAATTTATTCATCGAATCACAGCCTACTTCACCAAACGGGGGAGGATTTAACAAAAGCGCATTCGTGAAAAAAGCACAATTGTTGCACCATGTATCTAACCACGAACATCAATGCCTTTCTTAAATTCAATACACAAGTATATAAAAAAAACCTGTATATTTAGTTAAAAGAAATTAATGTTAGCAGGCAATATTAACTAGGGAAATTGTGTCACTTCTCTTGCGTTCAGTGCAAGCAGAGTCCGGGTATATGCAACCGTGTGGGCCGCCTGGCTTGTTGCAAACTGTGTTTCTTCCTAACAAAGACCGTAATTAATTTTCCGGAATTTTATGTAATTATGACATAACATTGACGGTTGTGCAATGTAACAGCAATATTTAGACTTAGGGGTGCCACCCGTTCGATAAAATAAAGAACGGTTCTGTATTTCACTGAAAGAATAAACGTTTTGTTTTTAAAATTAGAGTTTCCAGATTTGACCATATTAATAACCAGAGACTCGTATTTCTGTGTGTTAATTATATTATAATTAAGTCTATTATTTGATAAAGCAGTCTGACTGAGCTGTGGTAGGCAGCAGCAGGCTCATAAGCATTCATTCAAACAGCACTTTCCTGTTTGCCAGCAGCTCTTCACAATGTCTTGAATCGCAGCGCTGTTTATGACTTCAAGCCTATCAACTCCCGAGATTAGGATGGCAATATTATAGTGCCTATAAGAACATTGAATAGTCAAAGGTATATGAAATACAAATGATGTAGAGAGAAATAGTCCTATAATAACTACAACCTAAAACTTCTTAACTGGGAATATTGAAGACTCATGTTAAAAGGAACCACCAGCTTTCATATGTTCTTAAGTTCTGAGCAAGGAACTTAAACGTTATCTTTTTTACATGGCACATATTGCACTTTTACTTTTTATATTGCACTTTTCATTTCAAATAAGTGTCTATTCAGTATTGTTGTAATTGTCATATACACACACAGTGGGGCAAAAAAGTATTTAGTCAGCCACAAATTGTGCAAGTTCTCCCACTTAAAAAGATGAGAGGCCTGTCATTTTCATCATAGGTACACTTCAACTATTCAACTACTACTATAAAAAAACATCCAGAATATCACATTGTAGGATTTTTAATGAATTAATTTACAAATTATGGTGGAAAATAAGTATTCCACTGGGAATGTATAAAATAAATAAAAGCTGAAATAAATCATTCTCTCTACTATTATTCTGACATTTCACATTCTTAAAATAAAGTGGTGATCCTAACTGACCTAAGACAGGGAATTTTTACTAGGATTAAATGTCAGGAATTGTGAAAAACTGAGTTGAAATGTATTTGGCTGAGGTGTATGTAAACTTCCGACTTTATTTGTATTATTTTCTACATTGTAGAATGATAGTGAAGACATCACAACTATGAAATAACACATGGAATCATATAGTAACCAAATAAGTGTAAAACAAATGAAAATATATTTTAGATTCTTCAAAGTAGACACCCTTTGCCTTGATGACTGCTTTGCACACTTGGCATTCTCTTAACCAGCTTCACCTGGAATGCTTTTCCAACAGTCTTGAAGGAGTTCCCACATGCTGAGCACTTGTTGGCTGTGTTTCCTTCACTCTACGGTGCAACTCATCCCAAACCATCTCAATTGGGTTGACGTAAGGTGATTAGGGAGGCCAGGTCATCTGATGCAGCACTCCATCACTCTCCTTCTTGGTCACTGTAAATAGTCTGGGTGACCATGTGATTAATTGTTCAGCAGTCTTATGGCTTGGGGGTAGAAGCTGTTAAGGAGCCTTTTGGACCTACATTTGGTGCTCTGGTACCTTTTGCCGTATGGTAGCAGAGGGAACAGTCCATGACTTGTGAGACTGAAGTCTTCGAAAATCGAACGCTTGGTATAGAGGTCCTGGATCGCAGGAAGCTTTGCCCCAGTGATGTACTGGGCAGTACCAACTACCCTGTCTAGCGCCTTATGGTCAGATGCCGAGCAGTTGCCATACCAGGCGGTGATGCAACCGGTTAGGATGCTCTTGATGGTGCAGTTGAACTTTTTGAGGATCTGGGGGACCCATGCCAAATCTTTTCAGTCTCCTGAGGAGGGGAAAGGTGTTTTCGTGCCTTCTTCATGACGGTCTCGTTGTGTGGACCATGATAGTTTGTTGGTGATGTGGACACCAACTCTCGACCCGCTCCACGACAGACCCGTCCATGTTAATGGGGGCCTGTTTGATCCTCCTTTTCCTGTAGTCCATTACTACTCTTGGATGCTTTATGCATACAGGCTCAAGAGTGAAGGTAGTAGGACCTGAGAGCTTCATTTAGCCTTTAGTGACCAGACCATTGAGTGGCTGACGAGGAAGGAGAATTCAGAAAAACGTGTGTTACCAAACACAATGTTCTGTTGCTAGGGCTTAGCGAGCCATGCGAGCGTGAATGAGCGAGCAAGTTGAGCAGAAATAAGTGGCGAGCGGCTAAAAGCGAGGGCAAACACCCAGCTCATAACCCCCATTCAGAAGGTAGGCATCATCATGAATGTTCTGGATGGAAAGAATTGGTTAAAACAACAATGGGCACTGGTGTAATGGGCTGATTTTGAAAACCATTAGACTAAATAGAGGTGTTATAATAATACAGTAATGAAACCAGTAGAAGTGTGGTTTCCGAATCCTCAACGTTCTGGTCAGTTATTATATTACCACTATATAGTAAAATGCTGTCATTATGATAATATTGTTGATTATAATACTTTGCCATAGTATTAAGCATTTCCCAGCTTCACCTATTTTGTTGACTATCAGTCTGTTTGTATAATGATATGCTTTCCATTTTTATTGAAGGGAGTTGCCACTGTCCCTCAACTATTCCTCTCTGTTTCTCATATTTTGGCTTTGGTTGATTTGTAAATGGTAGCCCACATATGGAGGTGACTAGTAGTGTGTTGATATTGCTCACAAAGTTGAACACAACTGCACAAGGATCCTGCCAAAGGATGGAGAATAAAAAAAACAATAACAGCGCTCCATCTCTTTATGCTGTTGTCACTTGTTCGTTGTGCAGCCCCACACCTGTTTTTATGATTTGAAGTAATTACCTATAATACACAATTTATCACTCCACTTCTGAAGAAGACACTCCTGGACCACACCCCACAAATCTGCTTTTACGCCACTCCCTTCAGTCGGCAGTCGCTAGATGATATGTGAGGTCTGCCCACCACCGTCCCTTTCCCATCTGCTGTGGCGAATGCGTCAAGGCTAACGGTTAATAGCTAACAGCTATCGACGACTCCTGCGTTTGTCCCAAGGCCACAGACTTTTTTCTCCTATCCAGATATATTACATTTAGTAAGTGTTTACAATGGCGAGTTATGGGTTGTATTGTTAATTCTATCATTACCGTAATTTACCTCCTTGTGTCCCCAAGTATGACAGTGCTGCCCTATCTTTTAGGCAAGGTTTTCCTAGGACAAACACTCACCGGTGATGAAATACTCCAGTGAGAGAGTCCTGGGATGTATTCACTAGAGGTCGACCGATTATGATTTTTCAACGCCGATACCAATACCGATTATTGGAGGAACAAAAAAAAGCCGATACCGATTAATCAAACAATTTATTATTATTTTTAAATGTATTTATTTGTAATAATGACAATTACAACAATACTGATTCAACACTTATTTTAACTTCATATAATACATCAATCAAATCAATTTAGCGTCAAATAATTAATGAAACATGTTCAATTTGTTTTAAATAATGTAAAAACAAAGTGTTGGAGAAGAAAGTAAAAGTACAATATGTGCCATGTAAAAAAAAGCTAACATTCAAGTTCCTTGACCAGAACATGAGAACATATGAAAGCTGGTGGTTCCTTTAACATGAGTCTTCGATATTCCCAGGTAAGAAGTTTTAGGTTGTAGTTATTATAGGAATTATAGGACTATTTCTCTCTATAACATTTGTATTTAATTTACCTTTGACTATTGGATGTTCTTATATGCACTTTAGTATTGCCAGTGTAACAGTATAGCTTCCGTCCCTCTCCTCGCCCCTACCTGGGCTCGAACCAGGAACACATTGACAACAGCCACCCTCGAAGCATCGTTACCCTTCGCTCCACAAAAGCCGCGGCCCTTGCAGAGCAAGGGGAACAACTACTCCAAGTCTCAGAGCGAGTGACGTTTGGAATGCTATTAGCGCGCATCCCGCTAACTAGCTAGCCATTTCACATTGGTTACACCAGCCTAATCTCGGGAGTTGATAGGCTTGAAGTCATAAACAGAGCAATGCTTGAAGCGTTGTGAAGAGCTGCTGGCAAACGCACGAAATGGCTGTTTGAATGAATGCTTACAAGCCTGCTGCTGCTCAGTCAGACTGCTCTATCAAATATCAAATCATAGATTATAACATAATAACACACAGAAATACGAACCTTAGTTTCCGGATTTTACCATATTAATGACATAATTTAGAAAATAAAACGTTTATTCTTTCAGTGAAATATGGAATCGTTCCGTATTTTATCTAACGGATGGCATCCCTAAGTAAGTCTTAAATATTGCTGTTACATTGCACAACCTTCAATGTTATGTCATAATTATGACCAATTCTGGCAAATTAATTACGGTCTTTGTTAGAAAGAAATGGTCTTCACACAGTTCACAATGAGCCAGGCGGCCCAAACTGCTGCATATACCCTGACTGCTTGCACGGAACGCAAGAGAAGTGACACAATTGCCCTAGTTATAAGAAATGCATGTTAGCAGGCAATATTAACTAAATGTGCAGGTTTAAAAATATATACTTGTGTATTAATTTTAAAGAAAGGCATTGATGTTTAGGTACATTGGTGCAACGACAGTGCTTTTTTTGCAAATGTGCTTGTTAAGTCATAACCCGTTTGTCGAAGTAGACTGTGATTCAATGATAAATTAACAGGCACCGCATTGATTATATGCAACGCAGGACACGCTAGATAAACTATTAAGTTAGTAAGTGTAGTTAACTAGTGATTATGTTAAGATTGATTGTTTTTTATAAGATGAGTGTAATGCTAGCTAGCAACTTACCTTGGCTTCTTGCTGCCCTAGCGTAACAGGTAGTCAGCCTGCTACGCAGGCTCCTCGTGGAGTGCAATGTAAGGCAGGTGGTTAGAGCGTTGGACTAGTAACCGGAAGGTTGCAAAAACGAATCCCCAAGCTGACAAGGTAAAAATCTGTCGTTCCGACATTTGAAAAACTTTACATGACATTTGCTGTTTCCATCAGGCCTGTCGTGATTAGTTTTTTTTTATCTGATGTACTTTTAATGGATGGAAACCTGGGTTATGTAGCAGATAGACTCTCGCTAGATGTTTAGCTTTGTGACTGTGTGGAAAGCTGGTCTAGTCGTAATGCCGCAGCCTCTGGCTTACGTCTTTGATGTTTGAATCTGGCCTATTCTCCTTTGACACAACCTCTCTATCGTTCCACACTAATCCTTTATCTGTTCAATAAAAAAATGTATTTTTTAAACCGACACGTTGTTCATCTCCACACATGTCACATTCTTACAGCACACTTCTGTGGAGGGCTACCAGGAGCCCCCGGCCCCGCCGGCCAAGTCGGGAAGTCGGCACAGCCTGCCGAGATGTCGGAACTCTGTGGCGTCCACGACGGAGGAGCAGCCACACATCGGGAACTACCGGCTGCTCAAGACCATTGGCAAGGGGAACTTCGCCAAAGTTAAGCTGGCCCGGCATATACTGACAGGACGAGAGGTACGTTTCCTACATTATGAATTTGTCACTGTCATTTAGCAATTTGGTCTTTTGTTGGATTCCTTTTCATTTAAGACTGATTACTTAGACAAAGATTAGCCCAGGCGTAACCAGGGTCTGTTTTCAATTTAAATGTGGCTAAAGATACTTATACTGAACAAAAATATAAATGCAACATGTGAAGTGTTGGTTTCATGAGCTGAAATAAAAGATCCCGAAAAGTGTTTCATATGTACAAAATCTTATTTCATGTTACATGTTAGTGAGCATTTCTCCTTTGCCAAGATAATCCATCCACCTGACAGGTGTGGCATATTAAGAAGCTGATTAAACAGCATGATCATTACGCAGCTGCACCTTATGCTGGGGACAATACAAGGCCACTAACATGTACAGTTTTGTACACAACACAATGCCACCAATATCTCCAAGTTTTGAGGTAGTGTGCAATTGGCATGCTGACTGCAGGAATGTTTCACCAAATCTGTTGCCAGAGTATTAATTTATCTACCATAAGCCAACGTTGTTTTGGAGAATTTGGCAGTACGTCCAACCGGCCTCACAACCGCACGTGAAACCACACCAGCTCAGGACGTCCACATCCGGTTTCTTCAACTTCGGGAACATCTGATACCAGCCACACGGGCAACTAATGAAACTGAGGAGTTTTTCTGTCTGTAATAAAAGCCCTTTTGTGGAGAAAAACTCATTCTGATTGGCTGAGCCTGGCTCCCCAGTGTCTGGGCCTATGCCCTCCCAGGCCCAACCATGGCTGCACCCTTGCCCAGTCATGTGAAATCCATAGATTAGGGCCTAACAAATTCATTTCAATTGACTGATTTCCTTTTATTGAACTGTAACTCAGTAAAATCATTGAAAATGTTGCATGTTGAGTTTTTATATTTTTGTTCGGTATAGATTCCCCACAACAGACAATTGGAACAGATAATCAAATGGTTTACGACAACGAAAACTAAAAGTAATAATTTTGTAAACAATTTTTTTGGGGGGGACTTAAGACTGTAAAAACACCATCAAATCAGCTCCAAGAGATTTTAATTTTGAAAGTCTTTCCACACATAATATGTATGCATGTAAGCAAGGTTTGAAGTTATGTTTTAGTCATATTAGATCTGTTTTATAGTTATTTGTAATTATGTTCCGGCCCCTTGACCATCCGCTTGAGAAACAATTGGCCCTCGGCTAAATCTAATTGATGATCCCTGTTCTAGAGGTCATGTTGATTCATCTTGAGTGTTTTATTTTAAATGCCTAAACAGAAAATAATCCACTTTTCCTTCTTTCGAATTGGTCTCACGCGCGTGGCATGTCAAGTTTGTTGCTGTTATTGAACTTGTTGAAAATCGCATGCGTCTGTCTTGTTTGGTACACACACAGAAATATTTAGACACTGGATTCATGCCAATAGCTTAGCGATTACATGTAAAGACTCAGAGGTGTGGAGTTCCTAAAGTTTATACATTGTTTGCATGTCCACATTTCTCTGGATTTTTGCTTCATGGGCTCAACAACTGAGTGAAAAGGGAATCTGGAGAAATACAGCACCAAAATACTGTCCCATATCTCTATGAAAGCAGATGTTAAAGGAAAATGTATGTTTTCTGTCCTTAAAGGTAGTTTAATGTCCCCACATCACATGCCTTTGGTTGCTTTGATCCAGTCTATGCCCTCATACACAAATGTGTTTAAAAAGATGAGCACCAAATAAACCGTGCTTATCTTTTCATTTTGGATTGCAACAACAGGTGGGATGTGGATTTATCAACATCTAACCACTTTTAGTCTGAAAACATCTGACACTTTGGTTTTGGAGTGAACTGTCCCTTTAAAACAAGGAAGTGAACTGTCCCTTTAAAGTGTTACTGACAGCATTTGAACTACTATTCAGATATGAAACAATCATATCAGTCAAAAATATCAAATTCCCAGTTTATGCTTCAAAACCAACTTTATACGGGGTTTTAAAAGTAGGTTCCATTTGAGTCTACATTCCATGATGTACACTCGCACATTGATGACATAATAGATGAATGCAGTTCAATACATGATTTAATATAATTCACCTATACATTTCTTGGTAGTCCAAAAAATATTGCTCTTAGCATGTAAATCACAGCTGGCCTTGTACATTGTTTGCTGCCTCCATTCGGGATGCACGGTTTCAGTTTCCATTACTCAATATTTTGGACAAAAACTGACATTTAACTAAGGCTGGGAATGACAATACAATCAAACTCTAGCAACACACGTCAGTCATGACGTGGATAATAGGCAAGAGTATCTATTTACAGTTGATTTACAGTTGAAATCGGAAGTTTACATAAACCTTAGCCAAATACATTTAAACGTCAATTAAAATGTCAATTCCTGACATTTAATCCTAGTAAAAATTCCCCGTCTTCGGTGAGGTTGGATCGCCACTTTATTTTAAGAATATGAAATGTCAGAATAAGAGTGATTTATTTCAGCTTTTATTTCATTCATCACATTCCCAGTGGGTCAGAAGTTTACGTACACTCAATTAGTATTTGGTAGCATTGCCTTTACATTTTTTAAAACTTGGGTCAAATGTTTCAGGTAGCTTTCCACAAGCTCCCCACAATAAGTTGGGTGAGTTTTGGCCCATTCCTCCTGACAGAGCTGGTTTAACTGAGTCAGGTTTGTCGGCCTCCTTGCTCACACACGCTTTTTCAGTTCTGCCCACAAATTTTCTACGGGATTGAGGGCAGGGCTTTGTGATAGCCACTCCAATACCTTGACTTTGTTGTTCTTAAGCCATTTTGCCACAACATTGTAAGTATGCTTGGGGTCATTGTCCATTTGGAAGACCCATTTGCGACCAAGCTTTAACTTCTGATGTCTTGAGATGTTGCTTCAATATATCCACATAATTTTGCTCCCTCATGAAGCCATCTATTTTGTGAAGTGCACCAGACCCTCCTACATCAAAGCACCCCACAAAATGATGCTGCCACCCCCGTGCTTCACGGTTGGGATGGTGTTGTTCGGCTTGCAAGCCTCCCCCTTTTCCTCCAAACATAACCATGGTCATTATGGCCAAACAGTTCTAATTTTGTTTCATCAGACCAGAGGACATTTCTCCAAAAAGTGCGATCTTTGTCCCCATGTGTAGTTGCTGGCTTTTTTATGGCGGTTTTGGAGCAGTGGCTTCTTCCTTGCTTCTTCCTTGCTGAGCAGCCTTTCAGGTTGTCGATTATAGGACACTTTTTACTGTGGCTATAGATACGTTTGTACTTGTTTCCTCCAGCATCTTGACAAGGTCATTTGCTGCTGTTCTGGGATTGAGTTGCACTTTTTGCACCAAAGTACATTCATCTCTAGGAGACAGAACGCTTCTCCTTCCTGAGCAGTATGATGGCTGCGTGGTCCCATGGTGTTTATACTTGCGTACTATTATTTGTACAGATGAATGTGGTACCTTCAGGCATTTGGAAATTGCTCCCAAGGATGAACCTGACTTGTGGAGGTCCACAATTTTTTTTCTGAGGTCTGGGTTGATTTCTTTTGATTTTCCCATGACGTCAAGCAAAGAGGCACTGAGTTTGAAGGTAGGCCTTGAAATATATCCACAGGTACACCTCCAATTGACTCAAATGATGTCAATTAGCCTATCAGAGTCTTCTAAAGCCATGACATCATTTTCTGGAATTTTCCAAGCTGTTTAAAGGCACAGTCAACTTAGTGTATGTAAACTTCTGACCCACTAGAATTGTGATACAGTGAAATAATCTGTCTGTAAACAATTATTGGAAAAATTACTTGTGTCATGCACAAAGTAGATGCCCTAACCGACTTTCCAAAACGTTAGTTTGTTAACAAGAAATGTGTGAAGTGGTTGAAAAACAAGTTTTAATGACTCCATCCTGGGTGTTTGTGAACTTCCGACTTCAACTTTATGTAGTAAGCTAAAAACACAGAGCCTAACGTTATCTAGCTAGCTGCTAGGAGGATGTCAAATCAAACTTTTTTTGTCACATGCGCCGAATACAACGAGTGTAGACTTTACTGTGAAATGTTTACTTATAAGCCCCTTAACCAAAATAAAATATTTACAAAGTAGACTAAAATAAAATGTAACACAATAAGAATAACAATAACAAGGCTATATACAGGGGGCACCAGTACCGCGTTAGTGTGTGGGGGTATAGGCTTGTTGAGGTAATCTGTAGGTGGGGGTGAAGTGACTATGCATAGGCAACAAACAGCGAGTAGCAGCAGTGTTCAAATAGGGAGGGGGCAGCAATGTAAATTGTCCAGTGGCGATTTCATAAATTGTTCAGCAGTCCAATGGCTTGGGGGTAGAAGCTGTTGAGGAGCCATTTGGTCCTAGACTTGGCGCTCCGGTAGCAGAGAGAACTTTCTAACTTGCGTGACTGGAGTGTCTGACAATTTTATGGGCTTTCCTCTGACACCGCCTATTATATAGGTCCTGGATTGCAAGGAAGCTTGGCCCCAGTGATGTACTGGGCCGTTCGCACTACCCTTTGTAGATGCCGAGCAGTTGCCATACCAGGCGGTGATGCTCTCGATGGTGCAGCTGTAGAACCTTTTGAGGATCTGGGGGCCAATGTCATGTCATTGGAGGAGTGGGTGAGTGAGTATTTCCCCTAATATCGTTTTTTGGGTGGCTATACACAGCTAGACATGCAAGTGTCATTTGGTTACAGTAGCTAGCAAGAACTTCAATTATTTTTATCCTGTTACCATATCTCTTGTTCACAAATTCACTCTGGCGATCTACTCCGATTTCAGAGCACTCTCGTCTGAGTAAGACTAATAGCTGATGAATTCACGAACGTTCAACACCGGCTGAATATGGACGGTGTCAGTAAACATGGGCCAAAAAAGTTAGATAGTCAGGAACGCTCTAGATAACGTGTAAACAGCCTAACTGGTCAGAGTGTGGTGTTCTCTCATTTGTGTCTGGAAGTAGCGAGCTAGCCAACTTTAGCCAGTTAGCTTGGTTGCAGACAAGCACCACAAGGATGAGTGGGATACAATTCCCCATTGTTTATCATTGCAATTTTGACGGCCAACTAGCTCAAACAGTGGAAGGTTTATAAAATGTTCCTTCGTAAGATTTTAGCTCATCCTTGCTCTGGCTAGCATTAGTTGTTGATGTGCGTAACTGAGGGGGAGAAAGCCTACCTTTTTTCATGGTGGTTTCATCAATAGGACTGTAAAGTTCACAAATGTAAGAAGACTCCCGTGGTATTGATATATTTGCAGACATCCATTCAGGTGTATTTTGTGGCTTTTGGCGAATGCGTTCTAATGATCTAAATGATCTATAGACTCAAGTCGCAACTCCCTGTAAACACACAGTCCAGTTCCAAGTGAATGATGGCAGGCCTGTGTGGCAAATGACTTGTTTGCATGAAGGCCTACTGTAGTTACATTTTAGTAATTTAGCAGGTGCACTTACAGTGACTTATTACCGCCACACCGGCGGTCATGATGGCAGTCAAACTCCACGTGACTGTTTAGTCACGTTAATTAGGTTTCCCCAAGTTCTGATGCTGCCGATGGTCATTAGTAGCCTACCAAACTTGCTAACTGCCTGGTACTCAGCACTCTATTGTCCCTCTAATCACTCTGACATCAATGCAAATGGTATCAAAATTTTTATCAAACACTTCATGAGAGCCTTTGAGCTCATGTTGCACAGCATTTCTATAGGCTCTGCAATTGCGTGAGAAACATAGTGATGGCCTCTTAAAAAGCTGATTGGATCCTCTTTTTATAGGCTAGGCCTATATTTATTTCTCAACTTTCCTAATATTAAGCACATTGCATCTCTTCACAACAGGAGTATAGTCTACCTGGTTGGTATGAAATTAACTGGGAAAAGCGCTCTCCATTCGCTATTTAAGTGCATAGATGACATGTATTTTTTTTCTTCCTGTTTTTAGACAGTTGCATGATAGTTTTGATTTAGAATAGATCACTAACTTCATACATATATTATTTAGTATATGTGAAGACCAGATTGAATCAAAAATAGGCTAATATTGTCACCCATCAGACTATCACTTGTGAATGAAACCAATGTCTTTTTTTGCGACTTTTTCAAATCATAATCGCACACCTCATGTAGTCTAGCCCATAGGCCTATATGTTTTAATAAGGTTAGTATCACACCTCATGTAGTCTAGCCCATAGGCCTAAATGTTTTAATAAGGTTAGTATCACACCTCATGTAGTCTAGCCCATAGTCTT
Organism: Oncorhynchus nerka; assembly: GCF_034236695.1. Taxonomy (NCBI): domain Eukaryota; kingdom Metazoa; phylum Chordata; class Actinopteri; order Salmoniformes; family Salmonidae; genus Oncorhynchus; species Oncorhynchus nerka. Next base: position 16,396,493 of record NC_088416.1, read on the forward strand.
ATATGTTTTAATAAGGTTAGTATCACACCTCATGTAGTCTAACCCATAGGCCTATATGTTTTAATAAGGTTAGTATCACTCACACCTCATGTAATCTAGTCCATAGGCCTATATGTTTTAATACGGTTAGTATCACACCTCATGTAGTCTAGCCCATAGTCCTGTATGTTTTAATAAGGGTAGTATCACACCTCATGTAGTCTAGCCCATAGGCCTATATGTTTTAAGGTTTGTATCACAACAAAAGTGGCCAAATGAAACTGATTAATCCGCATTACACTGGGTGTAGAGTCTAACCGGCATACATATGCAGCACATGAGTTTCAAGTTTGAGGAAGAATTTTCACCATAGAAATGCACCTTTTTTATTATAAAAGCATTTTGCGGTCACTTTTGAGAATGGTGTTTTCCTGCTAATGGCACATTCGCGCTTATAGCCTACTGCTGTGTGTGCATTGCTGTGCTTATAATGTGAAGAAATGGCCTAATAGTTTTTCACCATTTTTAAGCTAAACATTCTGATCTGTTTTTTTTTTCTACTTGTGGTTGTATTAATTTGGGAACTATCAAATCCCACAACTGTCCCAGACTGTTTGGAATATTTATTTCTAGCATTGAACAGGTCAACTTCTGTACTATGGGGGATAGTAGATTGAAATAGGCTAGTGCTTTTGCTGTGCGTTAGGCCTACTCATCTTGTTGGCAGATGAAAAGTAAATTACAGTTCTTCCTATATCTTCAATATGCACCTCGGAATTGGATAAGAACGAACGCAGTTCCATCCTTGATGTGTCTGTCTTCACTTGTGGCCTGTGAGAGACCCAATCACTTGGACATAGAGCCATGTGAGTGAGAGGTGCTTCTGCAGGCAGTTGGGAGAAGGGAATTATAATTATTATATTCAGCCCAAGGGCCACTGGCCGCAAGAGGCATGGATTTTTTTTTAGGGGGCATCAAGGCCACAAAGGGGATGCAGCTGGGAAATTTGAGGCATTATCAAGTGCTTGTCAAATTGTGAATGAGAGACTGATGAAGTGTGTACAGCCTGTGCAAAACAACAAAGCAGAGCTCATGCCTTTTCATGTAACTGTATTTAAGTCATTAGAATCGCATCATGCAGCCTTAGAATGTATTAAAAATCAACACGTATAGCCCAACATTTGTATCACAACTGAAGTTACATACATAACTCTGAAATAAGCATACAGGAGTACCTGTTTCTTTAACTGCTCAACACAGAATAGCCCCATGTGAGCACTCCCTCAAGTTGTTTGGAGAAAATATCCTTTCTATTTTATTCCCTTATGTTCAGTTGTATTCTTCGTACTATAAAATAATGCCACGGTTTTCTAAGCAAATCTTGTCTGCTAAATGAACTATTGTAGCCCACAAACATATGGCATAGCAAGATCAGGGCCTAACATAAGGACAACTCAGATTATACTATTTTGTTCTTGCTCTTCATTTCATGTTTCTTTAGATTTGTGTAAAATTATTACTGGATTTATTGTGATGGTGTAGGCTATATTGTTAAATGGATTTATTAGACTTTAAAATGTAGATGTTCCAAAAGTCTGCAACAGTGGCTTGTATGCTATGCTAAACGTGTTTTATGTTTAATTAACGTGAGACCGGCAGTTATTTGCTTGACAATAAATGGCCCACAATTTCATGACTGCCATAGCCCTAGTAGTGAGTGCATACATTTTGATATGTTTTGTAGTGGTCCCCGGTGGGAATTGAACCCACAACCCTGGTGTTGTAAGCGCCATGCTCTACCACCTGAGCCGACTGGCCATGGTGCACTGGTCTGCATAGACTCCAGTCCTGGACGAGACATGTTTTATTTAATGCAGTGTTTATTAATCGTCCAAACGCACAGCCGCTTTCCCACTATATTGCTATAGAATTTTTTGGGGAATGCCTTTTTATATGTAATTCCCAAACATTCTAAGAATTTATGAACATGTGAAAATGACTAAGTGGTCGCTTATCAGAACATTTAAAAAAAATAGTGTAATTCTCCTGGGGGTGTATATGAACATATTTTAATACGATTTGATGTTGCTAAAATGCTGTCAGCCACTTTAAGACAAATCAAGAGTTAACAAGATATGGCTGCATTGGTTGCTCTCACCACCCGTTGACCTCAACCACTCAACAATTCTCTTTCAGTGTTGGCCAAAACCTCAGCGCATTTTAAAAAGTCTACTCTTGAAATGGAAATAACTTTGGCTGGGAACTCTGACCCAGCATGAGCCACAGTATAGGTTAAATTATTGATGCAATGTACGTCAGTACTCTCGCCAGAGTGTTGAGTGAGATGTTGTTACGTGTGAAATCGAACATTCCGGTATGCCTACTAAGAGATTGGCTGATAGGATGCGAATGCTTATGGTCTTGCGAGCCTGCTGTTTCTACCCAGTAATGGTGTCTGATTTACATATCCATATTTCAGAAGAGGAGGCACTGTTCTTTGCAAGTGAGGTATATTCTAAGCTGCCTATGATTTGCATTGTGCTAGTGTCATATCCTATCCCAAAAATGATTGTGCGTTGATTATAGTGATTATGGTTCATTGTAGTCTAGGGGACTGATGCAACCTTTCTCAGTGACTCTTTAAAATGATCTATGGCACTCTGGGGAGTACGAGAAGAATTTCACATGTGTCTTTAAAGGCACAATCTGTAACTTTCACTTCAAGTGCAGCAGTAGCCCTTTTGACTGGTTTCTAATTTGTGGGGGTGGATCTGGACAAATGGAACTGCCAGTGAGTTATTATAGTGTCTTTTTTTAAATGGTGCTTCTTGCTGAGAAGTTTGTACACCAACACAGGCCCAAATAAATGACCTTTTTCCTCCTCTCAATTCCACTCTATGAAGCAGTTAATGTTTTGCACCAGGAGGACCAAACAGCAGCACTGCACCAGCTCAGATTTGAACCAACAACCCTCTGATTCATAGTCCTTAAAGCAGCCACAGTCAAATGAAGGAGTGTCGCTTTAACTGTTGGACATAACTTGTCTCTTTTAGAATGGTTCATCTCAGAAATGATGGATCGACACGAGCCTCTGGTCTAGACCTTGATAGAGGAAATTGGCCGCCTACCGCCTTACACTATGAGCATGTGGGCAGGTCGGCATCACGTCTGAGGCTTCCGTTTAAGATCCCTCACTTAGTGGCCAGGGTACGTTTTTATTTACCAATATGAAAGGAACCTACAGAGCCTGTGTCGACCTCAGCAGTCATCTCTAGACATCTAAGACCAGTCTCGTCTGAAATGATGGTTGAGGAATGTCATTACAGCCACCATCTCTGTGTGTGGGGCTCGCGGCTGTCGCTGTGTGTCTGTTGGTGTGTGCATCCAAATTTACATTCTCATACTGTCCATTCAAAACATTCATCAGTTTGTGCATTTGCAGCCTTCCTAACAGGGACAGTGTTTATCTATTTTGTTTAGCTGGCAGACAGCAAGAATTAGGCCTGAATAGATTTTCAATTTTGAGCTCGAGTTACCCAACCCAAGGCTGTCGATTCTGCATTCTGGCGACTTGATCCCCCTGTTCTGAGGAAAGCACACCTTGTGTGGTGCTAACCATGATGCTAATTTACCATTTAATCATAACTTTCTGCCTGTATCCTAAATGGCACCATATTCCCTATATAGTGCACTACTTTTGATCAGGGCCCATAAGGCTCTGATCAAAAGTAGTGCACTATACAGGAAATATGGTGTAATTTGTGACAGTCTCTCTCTCGGAAGCTCCTCAGACTCCGGTAAAACCTGGGTCAGGATTAGAGGATCAAAACCTTCCATTGTCAAACACAAAATGGGTGATGTCACAGGGCTTTGGCCTGATGTGATTGGTGTGTAATGTCTATTTCTTGTTTCTCTCTGCTTCCGAAGGTTGCCGTGAAGATAATAGACAAAACGCAGTTGAACCCCACTAGTCTACAGAAGGTAAGGCCTCACATTCAAACTTCTCTTTCTCTCTCCCTTTTTCTCTTTCTTCTCTTCCTCTCATCTCCTCTCTCGCTCTCTCTGTTAAACACGGTCTATGATGGGTCACGTCAGCACAGAGATCAAATGATATCTATACAGCCTCCCTTCTGGGTTTTGCGTCAGACACCAGATGACATTGTGTATGAGAGACTAGAGACACACAAGGGCCATGCTCGTGAACTTTTGCTAAGACCATTGGTCTTAAATGGCTTGTTGCTATCTTTTCTCATAGGCCAACGTGGCAAAATTAGCCACGATGCTGGGGCCGACTAGCTGAGCAGATAATTATATCCTTATCAGCCAATAAAAATTGTCGACGTAGTTGGACCTAATTCCAACACTTTTTCACTAAAGCATCCTTACCAGAAATCCAATGCACTACATCCCATGCAAATATGTGTATTGACAATTAACTCAGTGAACGGTGCCTAGTTCCTGATCTATCTATCACAACTTGTGCTGTAATTTTTAATCCCCATGATCACTTTTCCTTTGAAATGTAAACTAACATTCATTGATGTATTGTGTTGAAGAAAAATAATTCGGTCATCACCATGAAAATGAAGTTTAAGAATGAATTCTATAAGGAAATACATATTTGTCTTCAGCCGTGTTCACAAACACATTGCTGGGACCTAATAATCATACTGCATGGACTATGCCACCAAACAGTCATATTGGTCAGGAAAAAATACACCAAGTTGACAAGACCACCATCATTTAATGCGGATGAATTACCTGACGCATGAAACAAGTCACGACCGGGCTGATGGCAATATGTTATACCAGTACAATTTTATAAATGCCAACAATTTGTTTGTTCGACATCTTTTTGTTGGTAAAATAAATATGCGAGAAATGGCGGTGGAAATGGCTTTCTGTACAAATATTGATATAATAACCATCCTATTGAAGTCAACTTGGAGTCACATGACATGTTGTGTGGTCCTCCTTTCTGATAAATATCAAGGTTCTTATTCTGGTGACATGATTATTGATGCTTGGCTGTCATTTGACAAATACAAGTAATTACCGCTCTTATCCATAATAATCTCAATGTAGGTAGCCTACCCGCACTGAATCTGTGAGCTGTTGGCTAGAGCACATGTGACAAGACCAGAGTGGGCACATTTGCAATATATAATGCTCAAGATTTGTGACAAAACCATCAGATAAAAATGTGATGGAAACACATTAAACTTAAATTACCATGTACCCAGTGAAAAATATAACCGCAAATGTGCAATACGTCATCACGCACAGCCTTTTATCTGCAAAAAGTCTGTTTGATGGAAACCTCTCTGGTGGGAAAATGCAGATTTGAGAATATTTGCATAAATCTGTGGCAAATTGGATGGAAACCTAGCTACTGAGGTTGAATGGGCAATACAAAATATTTAATTGCCTTTGAACGGAGTATGTAAAGTAGGTGCCAGGCACACCGGTTTGCGTGTCAAGAACTGCAACGCAAGTTTTTTCACACTCAACCGTTTCCTGTGTGAATCAAGAATGGTCCACCACCAAAAGGACATCAAAGCCAACTGGGCACATCTGTGGGAAGCATTGGAGTCAACATGGGCCAGCATCCTTGTGGACTGCTTTTGACACCTTGTAGAGTCCATGCCTAGACGAATTGAGACTGCTCTGAGGGGAAAGGGGTGCAACTCAATAGTAGGAAGTTGATCCTAATGTTTTGTACGCTGTATACTGACACACTCCACTTACCATTTAAGACCAATGTTTTAAACCAAAGTTCACGAGTATGCCCCCCAGGGTTCGTTAACCTTCCTCCATTTTGGCTCCAGTTGGCATGCATGACTGTTAGTCGCTTTCGATAAAAGCATCTGATAAATGGCCTATAGTAGTTGGATAGTTTAACTATCTCCATCTAGTGGCCAAGTTGACCCGTTTTAAAAATTGCAATTTGATGGTGTCTTTACCGTTTAAGGTCTCTGATAGGTTGAGTTGTTTTTTTTAGCTACTGGATGTAATGATCTGCTCAGCTGGCCATCCCCAGAATCGTGGCTAATTTTGCCAGGTTGACCTGTGAGAAACGTTATTAGCTTGCCATTTAAGACTAATGTTTTAAACCAAAGTTCACGAGTATGCCCCCCCAGGGTTCGTTAAAACCTTCCTCCATTTTGGCTCCAAGCCTTCCATAATAACAACAATATGATGTCATATGACTTTTGCTGCCAATGGAAATTTAACATCTTAAATATAGTTTGACCAACTGGGTTTGTCTGTGGCTCCGTGAGAGACCAACAGTAAATGCTTATTACCTTCGATGCAGTGCTTTCCTTGGTTCGGAAATGTGGTTGGGCCTATGGCTAGGCCTTGTGATATTTAGATCAACCTTGTTGTGTCTAGGTCTGATAGGAGGGGCTTAGCCGTAGATAATCTGGGTTTGGGGGAATAGGATTAAGTTGCACCTAGACACTGATCTAACATCAGTTAAGCCATTTTCACCACCTAATTGTCAAAGGTATGACGGGGAGGGTAAGCTGGTCCTAGATCGGTTGTTAATGGAAACGTGTACCTAGAACGGTGTTGGTTGACAGTGTCTTGGTGCGAACTGCACCCTCACTAGATCCCTTCCAGAGTAAGTATTTTTTTAAGTGTTGTCCTGTGTTTTGAAACGTAACGCATCTGCGACACCTGCAAGACTTTTCTCTTTCAAGTAACTTAGCCGTGACACAACAACGAACCTGAACCAAAAGCTTCTGTCCATTTCAAACCCAGAGCTTATTTGTGAGCTCTGTCCGTGGTCTCGGGGGAAGTGTGTTCGGTTCACTAGAAATACGAGCCTGAAGCGGGAGACAGAGAAGCATACCAGGTCTCCTCTTTTTGCATTGAAATCCAAACACCAACAATCCCCTCGATAGAGCTTTGGCAGGACATGTCATCTGGTGTGGCCTGGGGAATGAAACGTTGGTCATTACAATACCATTATTATAGGTTTACATGCAGACGGCTCCTAGCAAAGCACACAAATAAACCCAAGAATTTGTGGGATTGCTGAACTGTAATTTCATAAACTAGCGATTACTGATTTATTGAGTAATTCATACATTTATCTTGATTTTGTTGGGAAAAAGACCATTGGGCATGTTATTATCTTAATGTTTTGGGTATGGGTTACAACCGTTTAATGGATGAAGAAAAGTGTGGCATGACGATTGTATACAATCAATATGTGGGCCTATTTTGTGCCTCAAATATGCTAGGTGTAACTAGCTGGTCTTGTGCTAGGTGTAACTAGCTGGTCTTGTGCTAGGTGTAACTAGCTGGTATTGTGCTAGCTGTAACTAGCTGGTCAAGTCACCATTGCATTTTCAGCCTTTTAAACGTATTCCTGCATATCTATATACTGTGGTATATTAAAGGTCCCAATGCATTTTTCATCTTAATATCAAATCAAGAGTGTTTTCTGATTTTATCAATAACAAATGCGGCAAAATACAGAATGTAAAATGCACAAAGTCAACATTGTATTTGGATTCAGTCTTATCTGGTGAACTGCTGGGTCCTTACCTTTGGTCAACTGTTCCCTTTCAATTGCTACTATTCTTATGCTTTTCATATTTTTTCTATAAGAAACATTTCAATTTAGTCCTATCCATATATGCCAATTCTCACGAATGTCGCCTTGCGACTTTTGGAAGTTAACATCACAGGCTTCCGGTTGTTTACACACCACGCAGTGTGTGCTCGCGTTTCAGCTCAGTAATAAGTCATGTAAGAGTATCCCTCTCGCTCATTCTCTCACACAACAAGCAGTTCTGGTGGTGGATGTCATTCAGAACACCCTGCATCGGCCAGTCTAGGATGGGTGGATGTATGGATGATCTCAAAAGATAGACTGATAGATGGACATACAGAGTTAGACAGAAAAATATCATATTTTAGGTAAAGCTTTCTTATAGAACATGAAACAGGACATAGGCTGGCTTGTGACTTCACAGGGGGCAGAATCTGTCGATAATGGCCCGAGACACTTATAATGTGAGGGCCATCCAAGCTATCGTATTCCAGCTGATCAATAGCTCGCATTAGGCCACATCCTCCCCCAGCCATGGGTGCTTTGTCCTTCAACACAAAGGATGCACGTCAATAGTCTAAAAAGGCCTCCTCCTCTCGGCTCCTTTTCTTCCATCTGTGCATACCTGAAATAAGGTTTAATATAAATAGTTTAGAGACCTCGTTTTATTTCCAAGCGAAAGCAAATTCCTAAAAGGCATTCAACATATTGCTGTCCCTTTATCCCGTGTTTTCAGATCTGTGCAGATGGAGAGGAAGCCGCATTAGACTATCGAGACGCACGCGCCATGAGGTCTCGCGTTATAAGAACACGGTGTGGGATTTGTCAAAGCTCCGCGGGCCTGTTACCCCGCTACTATTCTGCTACAGGTTTTTTCCCGGTGTGGTCGGAAAAGCTGAAATTGGCCCACGGTCTGCCCGTCAGTTACTTGACCATGCTGCAAAGTACCTCCCAAGGGAAGGAATTTTCAGGGCCTGTTCTCTGATTAATCATTTGAGACTGCTCTCTGATTCCCCACAAGACACATCTCTGTTGGCTCGCTGGTGGAGCAGTAGACTTGACCAGGGCATTTTGATGGATTTGTGCAGCCTATAGTCCCATACTCATAAATTACCCCTCTAAAATCTTGAGTGGAATTTGGCCAGCATTGAATAGTTCCCAAACTGTGGGGCGCCACCCCTAGGGGTGCACGGGGTCAGCAGGGGGGGGGCTTTCAACTTACTCTTGAAAGTTGTAATAGTAGAATGCACAAGGTGCAATTTCAAAATTGGTAGTGTAGCATCTGTTTTCCTTTTGTCATGTCAGTCATTGAATACATTGGAGCTATTTATAACTTGTCAAATGTCCAGATCAACTAGCCCATGTCAGATAACGTTTTTTAGCCCATAGATTTTGTGGTAATGTTTGAGTCACTCAAATATCACATGAATGTATAGAATTGCAAGAAATAACCTTTAAACCTGCAAAATGTTCTCTCCGTAAACAAGAGGGACGTAAACAGTTTGTCATGAACAGTGCTTGTGCCTGTGGAAGTACACATGGCGGGAGGGGGCGGGATGTTCCCCAATGCTGGAAGGGGGGGTCTGAGTCAAACATTTTTGGAACAGTAAACAAGTATGATCTGTAAACTTGCTTTGAAGGCTACATATTGGCAAGAGAATGTCCAAATTGTTTGTGTTGCCCTCCGAGTATCAAGTATATATTTATTTGTGGATTTAATTTTTCTGCTATTGCCTCTGTTTTTCATGCTGCTATATCATTGGATGATAAACAATAGTATCCTTATGTTATCTTTATCCCAAGGCAGTGGAGGCTACTCAGAAGAGGAAGGGGACGACCATCCTATCAGTGAATTTTTGTTGCGTTACAACCTCTAATTTAAATAGATTTTTATTTGGATTTACACAAAATAGTCCAAATTGGTAAAGTGAAATGAAATACATAACTTGTTTACAAAAATAAATAAAAAATAAGAAAATAAGTAAAAGTGGTGCGTGCATATGTGTTCACCTTCAGAAGTCACATAATTAGTTAGATTGCACACAGGTTGACTTTATTTAAGTGTCACACGATCTGTCACATTATCTCAGTATATATACACCTGTTCTGAAAGGCCCCTGAGTCTGCAACACCACTAAGCAAGCGGCACCACCAAGCAAGCGGCACCATGAAGACCAAGGAGCTCAACAAACTGGTCCGGGACAAAGTTGTGGCACCACAACAAACCTGCCCAGAGTGGGCCGCCCACCAAAACTCACAGACCAGGCAAGGAGGGCATTAATCAGAGGCAACAAAGAGACCAAAGATCAACCTGAAGGAGCTGCAAAGCTCCACAGCGGAGATTGGAGTTATTTGTCCATCAGATCACTTTAAGCCGTACACTCCACAGAGCTGGGCCAGAAAAAAGACGCTGCTTAATTGAAAGAAAAAAATAAGCAAACACTTTTGGTGTTCGTTAAGGCCTGTGGGAGACGCCAAAAACATATAGAAGAAGGTACTCTGGTCAGATGAGACTAAAATGGAGCTTTTTGGCCATCAAGGAAAACGCTATGTCTGGGGCAAACCCAACACCTCACCCCTGAGAACCCATCCCCACAGTGAAGCATGGGGGTGGCAGCATCATGCTGTTGGCATGTTCTTCATCGGCAGGGACTGGGAAACTGGTCAGAATTGAAGAAATGATGGATAGCGCTAAATACAGGGAAATTCTTGAGGGCAACCTGTTTGTCTTCCGGAGATTTGAGATGGGGACGGAGGTTCACCCAACAGCAACACTCAAGTGGTTTAAGGGGAAACATTTTAAATGTCTTGGAATGGCCTAATCAAAGCCCAGACCTCAATCCAATTGAGAATCTGTGATATGACTTAAAGATTGCTGTACACCAGCGGAACCCATCCAACTTGAAGGAGCAGTTTTGCCTTGAAGAATGGGAAAAAATCCCAGTGGCATGTTGTGCCAAGCTTATAGAGACATGTCCCAAGAGACTTGCATCTGTAATTGCTGCAAAAGGTGGCTCTACAAAGTATTGACTTTGTTTTTTGGTCGAATATTTTGCATCTTCAAATGATACAAACCCCCCAAAAATTTATTTTAATTCCAGGTTGTAAGGCAACAAAATAGGAAAAATGCCAAGGGGGGTGAATACTTTCGCAAGCCATTGTGAAACAATGTAATGATGTTAGGTGCAGTGTGACTTTTTGTAAAAGGGCTTAATAAATTAAAACATAGCAATGTGACATCAGAGGGCCAACCAACTTTCTGGTAGAGAATTACTCTCTCTTACACTCTTGACTATGATTTTGATTACTCCATTGTTGGGAAAGAGCAAGCAAGAAACGCATTTCACTGTACTCTTGCATATGCAGCCTACCTTTTTGAAGCATCTCTTTGAAGACCCTATTCCTTTTCAGTTCTTCCTGTGCCATTCAAGTTTGTGCAATGTTTGTCAGTGGTCAAGTTCAGGTTGCTAGCTAAGTAACATGACTAGCTAGCTAAAAATATGTTGTTAAACCAACAAATAGCGCCTCACGAGTAGTTTAAAATGGCCTGTGACATGCGCAACAATCCGCGGCAGAATGAAAAAACAGCTCCGGTTTTTAATATTGAGCGTAACTTTTCACATGATTTTGGCTAGAGGCACACGGTCTTCAGCCATGCAAAAGCCGCAAGCACTGCCTGCAAGCAGTGTTGTGTTCTGCTCTTAAAAGGGTCCTTGTGGTGAAGAAATGGAGACATGATTAACGCCGTCCCAAAAATATGGCGATTTTAAAAATGTTGCGCATTAACTTTGACGGCCCTAATTTACATCTCATTAAATAACTAAAACACACTGTTTGCAATGGTCTACAGTAGCTTCAACAGTACTTTATAAGGTAGCACCATGGTGTTGCCGGATGACAGCTATTTTCCCATCCTCCTCTGGGTACATTGACTTCAGTAAAAAACCTAGGAATCTCATGGTTCTCACCCCCTTCCATAGACTTTCACAGTAACTATGGCAACTTTTGGAGGATGTCCTCCAAACTGTCTGAGTTTTTGCAGTATGAACTGATATGTTGTCCACCCAATAAAAGGATCAGATAATTAATCTATTTCTGAAAGCATAAGCTACAGCAAGCTAGCACTGCATACAGTGTGGTGAGTGGTTGACTCAGAGAGAGACAATAGTTGAACCGTTTTAAACAAATTAATTTATTTAAAAAATGTAAGGAGCTGCTGCAGTGGGAAAGGGTTAGCTATTTTTCTTCTTGGTTTTCCTTTTCACTTAGCTAATGCAGCTAATTTTGCCTACTCAATAACCTGACTCAAACAGAGGAATGCTGTTTAAGTTAGCTAGCTGGCTAAGGCTATCCAACACTGCAACTCTTCCAAGTCATGTTAAGCTTTCGGTTGTGTTAATTTATTGCTACTAGGGCCCGACTGTCTAACTGCTTGCTGTACACTACTGTGTGATTGTACACATGGATCAGATTAGTGTCATGATACCAGAATTTGATTTTGATACTGACGCAAGGTTTATTATCACGATACTCGATACCATAACGATACTTGATAGCACGGCAAAAAAAAAGAATATTAGCTTGTCACAGAAATCAGCGTATTTTTGCCTTATTTGCATATTACAAAGCACTGGGCTAGTGAATTAATGTTCGCTTTAGCTGTAAGCTAGCATCCAAATCGGATGCGAGATACTCTATTTCTATGAATCCTGTCAAATAAAATGGCCAATAAGGGTGCAATCAATCAGCTTAATTTCTCAGATCAAATTTATATTTCAACAAAATAATGTTGCAGGAATGCTAATCTTATCTGTTTCTACAACATAAATGATTTCAGAGCAATCTGAGATGGTGGGTGTCATGGCTTGCTGACATGACATGGAACAATCCAATGCCGAGATAGAAAGACTCATCTTTGTGTCTGTGCCATAATGGAAAGAGGGCTCAACCTCTGGAAGCAATTAACAAGCCTAGCTTAAACAAGCCTAGCTTAACAGACAACATTTTTCAGCGTTTGCGTCATTGTGTCGTGTTTGTCTCGAAATGTGCAGCCCTGCTTCTGCACTGAACAGAGATTAATGATGTGGGGGGGTGTGTGCGATTTTTATTTTATTTTTTATTTGACATTTTATTACTTTAAAAAATATATACATTTCACCTTTATTTAACCAGGTAGGCCACTTGAGAACAAGTTCTCATTTTCAACTGCAACCTGGCTAAGATGAAGGAAAGCAGTGCGACAAAAACAACAACACAGAGTTACACATAAACAAACATACTGTGTGTGTGCCTGAGAAAGTGTTTCAGAGGGAACCAAGAGCGAGTCGGAAAGATGGACCCAAACACACAGACATTTATCCACAACACCTTCAAATAATTCCATAATATAATTTGTTTGGTAGTCAAATGGGTATGTTTTGTGAGGAGCCCATTGAGACAAATAATAACAGAATGATGTCAGGGTAGTGTTAAATTCAAATGAGATACATTTGTATATCTAATTTGACAAGATGGTTCTCAATAGCATGGTGTGTTATAAATGCCCATGACAATTTCTGGTCCCAGTGCTTACATACTTTAGTATTATAAGGCTGCCGTAATGTAAAACGTCTCCCATTCCATACTAGGGCTGTGCGGTATACTGTATTTTACTATATACCGGTATTTATGCACGGACCAGTTTGGGTTTTTACTTTACCTTCTATACCTTCAGCAGCAAACCACCCTGCATACCACTGCTGGCTTGCTTCTGAAGCTAAGCAGGGTTGGTACTGGTCAGTTCCTGGATGGGAGACCAGATGTTGCTGGAAGTGGTGTTGGAGGGCCAGTAGGAGGCACTCTTTCCTCTGGTTTAAAAGATTATCCCAATACCCCAGGACACTGCCCTGTGTAGGGTGCCGGCTTTCGGTTGGGATGTTAAACGGGTGTCCTGACTCTCTGAGGTTATTAAAGATCCCATGGCACTTATCGTAAGAGTAGGGTGTTAACCCCGGTGTCCTGGCTAAATTCCCAATCTGGCCCTCAAACTATCACTGTCACCTAATAATCCCCAGTTTACAATTGGCTCATTCATCCCCCTCCTCTCCCCTGTAACTATTCCCCAGGTCGTTGCTGCAAATGAGAACGAGTTCTCAGTCAATTTACCTGGTAAAATAACGAATAAATAGAAAATAGCAGTATTTGAATGTTTGTTTGGTTAAATGTGATACGCCGTGTGTAACGTCCATTTTTATAGTTTACTCCGCTACTTGAGTCATCCCTCCGCTCTCTCTCTCTCCATGCCGCTTTCCACACAGACCTAGTCCCACCCCGTCACTCAATGAGCGCATTTGTTGTTGCTTGACCACGAGACTCTTTCGTTCAGTCTGCATGGTAAATACAGCACATGCAACAATGTTGATGACGATGTTTCCACTTTGATCTTAAAATACATCCACAAGTGTTCTATAATTACAATATTAGTTTGTGTTCATTACATCTTCTGCAAACAGCTTAGTTTGTATTTTCTTGGCAAGTTCAGCTAAATCGTGTTAGCCACTAATAATAATCGCTAGTTAATAAAAGTACTGAGTCAGAGCAAATGTAGCTAACTAATACAGCCTGATACCAGTACTGGTGGAGGCTTAAATCCGCATGTTGTTTGTGCAATAGTATCTTTTAAATCAAATAGGAATAGGCGAAGCATGAATATGTTGGCTATATGAATAAAGATTTAATGTAGCCAAAGTTAATAGGGTCCCCTAGGAAACACTAACCATCACTTTGGTTTCTACCCTGTCACAATAACTCGTCCATGGCATTTTCATTCGTTGTCATGTCAAACAGCACTGTATTCAAAGTGCCCACTCTTACTTATATCCTAACTACAGAATCATAATAAACATTCTATTTCCATGATTCCAGAAGTTCACCCAAGTGTTTTGATCTAAATCGTAATTTGGTTAAAAATAAGGCCTAGTATTTTTGCCCATATCGTGGCAGTGTGGAAATAATCTCATGAGTGCAGGAAATGATTTTAGGTTGAAGTTGAATTGAACTGTATAAAACAATCTGAATGGAGAAAGACCCATTGAAGTAATTTTGAATATATGTGTTGCCACCCTAGGGTTATGCACTACTTATAAAATAGATTTAGAACTTTTATTAATCAAAAACATAAAATATCGTCATACCGTCACAAATTTGAAAAATACCACGATATGATATTTTGTCCATATCGCCCAGTCCTTTCCCAAATATTATCCTACCCATTATTAGGTAGTAAGGCTGCTTCATTTGTTTTAGTTTGTTTCCTCTCAGTTTAAGGTTGATTTTGCTGTATCATTTGCTTTAATTGTCTTTTCAATTGGTGTACTCAAGCGTGTTCCATTATAATTACTCAGTCTGAGCTGTAAAGGCCACTTATACTCTGCAGTTACCATAGTAATACATGAACAGCTAGCTACATATAATTATGATATAAAGCCTTAAATTCTAAAACTACTGTAACACTACTATAATAATCATCTACATCTCAGTACTAGAGCCGTCACTACAGACCCTAGTTCGATTACAGGCTGTATCACAACCGGCCGTGATTGGGTGTCCCATAGGGCAGCGCACAATTTGGCCCAGTGCTGTCCGGGTTAGAGTTTGGCAGGGGTAGGCCATCATTGTAAATAATAATTTGTTCTTAACTGACTTGCCTAGTTAAATAATAAAGTCTGGTCGTCTGGGGTCGACGGGATGAAAAGTCTATCTTCCAGAGCTTCCTGTCAACATTGCAGACGCATTGCAGACGCAATCTCCTCCAGTCCGGTGTCGCTCCTTAGCTGCATAATGATGTTAGTTGTACTACTATTGAGTAATAATAATACAATACTACCGGTAGTTAACACTGCATATTCCCTGGGCTGGTACCCCTCTGGTCTGTCTGCCGTGTCAGAACTAGACTCTGTTGCGTTCACGAAAGACAAGTCGGTAATATTTGGAACGCGACAATGGTAGTGAGGGGAACAAAGGGATAGGACAGCATCCAAATGTGATCAATTGATCTGTCACTATTGTTGGGGGAGATTTTTGGGCCGATTTTTGGGTGTCGTGAGAAAGAGGCCCCACCCCTCTCCTGCTTCGTGTTGCTCCATCATTTAGCGTTTTGCCTTTCTCTCTCCCTCTTTCCATCTCTTCTTTAGTTTCGCATCTTGCATTCTAAGCAGGTAGGTGACCTTTCTGCTCCCTGACTTTTCCACACATTGTCTGTGTGTGTCTGCGACACATTCATTGTGGTGTTTGCTCTTATGTATGTTGTCAGCACATATACACATGCCTACACAAACATGTGTGATATATGTTCACCATATTTTGAAGTTCATACACTGTGAAAGCACTGTGAACATCACTTCGTAGATGTCCTCACTCATTCCTATGTGGCTGATCACCCCCACCCCCCCTACCATTTGTACGGCTTCTTCTGTGATAGGGTTTCATCATATTTTTCTACATGGGGAGAACGAAACATGTGTTTGTATAATGTGACAACATGGCAGCTGTTCTTACTATGGCTATCTTTGTATAAAATGCTAAATGTAATTTAGTTTTTTGTTTTGTGGACATATTACTTCAATAAATAAGTGTCTTACAAGGCACCAATGGGTATATGACATTGGAATAAAATTAGTAGCAAGCTAGGGGGTGCGGTGGCATCCCCCACCACAACTTTTGCCCTACAAAATCAAATTTGGTGACATCTTTAACACCCCAATAACATAAGGGTTAGTCGTCAGCTATTTGGCTGGCAGCTGGCACTTATGGAACTCACTGGTCTAAGCTTTGCCTGGACAACATAACAGCCATAATGCAGTAGTACTGCTTGTCCTAGAAGGATCATTTTGATATATTTTAGAGTGGAATTCCACTTCCCTTTTTATTTATTTTTATGCTTTATTACAGATAGTTTAGAAACCGAGAGAGAATGGAAGGAGGAGATATAGCAGGAATATAAGATGCAGGAATTGAATCTAGTCTCTGGTGGGAAGGCACGTGCATGCTCGCAGTACACGTCCTGGTAATCCGTCTGACTCTGCGGCCTTGTGAATGTTGACCTGTTTAAAGATCTTACTTACTCACATTGGCTGCGGAGAGTGTGATCACACAGTCTTCTGGAACAACTGGTGCTCTCATATGCATGTTTCAGGGCTATTTGTCTCGAAGCGAGCATAGAAGTAGTTTGGTTCGTGGCACTGGGCAGCTCTTAGCTGTGCTTCCTTTTGTAGTCTGTAATGGTTTGCAAACCATGCCACATCCGACGAGCGTCAGAGCCAGTGTAGTACGATTCACTCTTAGTCCTGTATTGACGCTTTGCCTGTTTGATGGGTCATCGGAGGGCATAGCAGGATTTCTTATAAGCTTCCGGGCTAGAGTCCCGCTCCTTGAAAGTGGCACCTGTAATCCATGGCTTCTGGTTGGGGTATGTATGGTCAATGTGGGGACGTCGTCATCGATGCACTTATTGATGAATCCAATGACTGATGTGGTGTACTCCTCAATGCCATCGGCGGAATCCCGGAATATATTCCAGTCTGCTAGCAAAACAGTCCTGTAGTTTAGCATCTGCTTCATCTGACCACTTTTTTTTATTGATCGAGTCACTGGTGCTTCCTTGCTGTAGTTTTGCTTGTAAGCAGGAATCAGGAGGATAGAATTATGGTCAAATTTGCCAAATGGACGGTGAGGGGGAGCTTTGTGGCGTAAAGGTGGTCCAGAGTTTTTTGTGTTTTTTTCCCCTCTGGTTGCATATTTAACATGAAATTTGGTAACACGGATGGATGTAAGGCTACTAGGAGCGCCGCCTCTGGTTGAGCGTTTTCCTGTTTGATTGTGGTGGTATATAGCTCAAGGAGTGCGTTCTTGGTGCCAGCATCAGTCTATGGTGGTTTGTCAACAGCTTCGAAAAATACAGATAAACTCTCTTGGTAGATAGTGTGGTCTACAGCTTATCATGAGATACTCTACCTCAGGCGAGCAAACCTTGATCTCCTTAGATATCGTGCGCCAGCTGTTATTTACAAAAATACATAGTCCGCTTCCCCTTGTCTTACCAGACGCCGCTGTTCTGTCCTGCCGATACAGCATGTAACCAGCCAGCTGTAAGTTGATAATGTCGTCGTTCAGCCACGACTCTGTGAAGCATAAGATATTAGTTTTGAATGTCCCGTTGGTAATTTAATCTTCCTTGTAGGTCATCGATTTTTATTTTACAAAAATTGCGCGTTTGCAAGCAGAATAGAAAGAAGTGGGGTTTATTCGATCGACTACAAATTCTCAGAAGGCCCAGCCCAGCCCTCTGACCCCTTTTTCTTCGCCCTCTCTAAACGCAAATGACGGATCTTGGCCGGTTCCCGGGAAAGCAGTATATCATTCACGTTGAACTCGTTAATGGAAAAAAAGGATTCTGCCAGTCCGTGGTGAGTAATTGCAGTTCTGATGTCCAGCAGTTATTTTCGGTCATAAGAGCCTGTAGCAGCAACATGATGTACAAAAAAGTAAAATGATACAGACCATGCAAAGAAACACAATTGGTTAGGAATATGTAAAATGTCAGCCTTGTTCTCCGGCGCCATCTTGTATCCTGATGAATCCATTA
Organism: Oncorhynchus nerka; assembly: GCF_034236695.1. Taxonomy (NCBI): domain Eukaryota; kingdom Metazoa; phylum Chordata; class Actinopteri; order Salmoniformes; family Salmonidae; genus Oncorhynchus; species Oncorhynchus nerka. The sequence continues at coordinate 16,414,657 of NC_088416.1, forward strand.
CCTGGTTGCTAAAATTCTTAATGTTAACCTAATTTCAGTTTGTGACAAAACGAGCAATATATATTGTTGAGAATCATTGTACCATCTAAATTGATGTGAAATATATTTTCCATAACCGAAAATATTGTATTTTAAGCTGTTTGATGCTGGGGTAAAAAGAAAAGAAAGTGAAAGACTCAAAAACAAAACATAAAAACGGACGCATAGAAATTGCGCACATGAACAGATCTACCACTTCTTAGACTTGCTCAATGAGAATGACAGATGTATAAATCACATTTCTATGTGAATTTGGTCAGGTCGCCCAAAAAGTTAAACATTGCTGTAGGGATGCACAATATATCGGTGAACATATCGGAATCAGCTGATGTCTGGTTCAACACCGACGTTAACATCTCTGGTACAACAGCCAGTGAAATTGCAGGGCATCAAAACAACAGAAACCCCATAATTAAAATTCCTCAAACATACAAGTATTTTACACCATTTTAAAGATAAACTTCTTGTAAATCCAGCCACAGTGTCTGATTTCAAATAGGCTTTACTGCGAAAGCACACTTTGCGATTATGTTAGGTCAGCGCCTAGACACAGAAACCCATACAGCCATTTTCCAACCAAGGAGAGTGTCACAAAAGTCAGAAATAGCATTAAAATGAATCACTTACCTTTGATGATCTTCATCTGGTGGCACTCCCAGGTCTCCATGTTAGACAACAAATGTTTGTTTTGTTCGATAAAGTTAATCTTTATGTCCAAAGACCTCCGTTTTGTTGGTGCGTTTACTTCAGAAATCCAAAGGCACAATGCGCGCTCTCAACACCAAGACGAAAAGTCAAAAAAGTACAATAAAAGATAGTAGAAACATGCCAAACGATGTTTAAAATCAATCCTCAGGTTGTTTTTGTCATAAATAATCAATAATATTTCAACCGGACAAAAGCTTAGTCAATGGAAAAGGTAAACAAGAAATGCGCACTCCCGATCACGTGCTTGGTTCATGTCTGGAAATTCACTGTCCTCTCATTGAAAGTGCTGTATCTCCCTCATTTTTTCAGAGAAAATGCCTGAAACAATACCTAAAGACTGGTCATGTTGAGGAAGCCATAGAGATCGTGAACTGGGTCCTAAGTCTTTTTATGGTGGATAGGCTTTCAATGGAAAAACAGCCTTTCAAAATAATAGTAATTCCGAATGCTACCCCCTACCCTAGTGAAGTTAAAAACCAATGTCAAAGCTACAGTGCATATGTATTTGACTGAGCAGTCAACAAGTCGAGCAGTCATTTGAAAGAGTAATAATGTTTCAGCGAGACAACTCAAAGGCAAAATGCATTAAAGCCAAGATAAAACATTGACCAGTAGAAACTGCAGTAATTTTCATTATTCTTAGCAATGATTTAGGAATCCTTGTAAGTATCAGCTAGGTTGCCACTTGTTGTTCGCCTATTGAAATTGCACTTCAATTCATGAAAATAAATAGCTAGCCAGCTACTTAACCCTGTTGCCCAAAGCTAACGTTATAACCAGCCAGCTAGCTTCAGCTGGCTAGTGAGGAATTTGTGGTTTGACTTCAAAATAAATCAAATCCCAAGTCAAATAACATTTTATTGGTCACATTCACATGGTTAGCAGATGTTAATACGAGTGTAGAGAAATGCTTGTGCTTCTAGTTCTGACCATGCAGTAATATCTAACATGTAATCTAACAATTTCACAACAACAAAGGAATGAATAAGAATATGTACATAGAAATATATGGATGAGCGATGTCCGAACGGCATAGGCAAGATGCAGTAAATGGTATAGTGTACAGTATATACATATGAGATGAGTAATGTAGGGTATGTAAACATTATATAAAGTGACTAGTGATACATTTATTACATGCAATTTTTTATTATTAAAGTGGCTAGAGATTTGAGTCAGTATGTTGGCAGCAGCCACTCAATGTTAGTGATTGTTGTTTAACAGTCTGATGGCCTTGAGATAGAAACTGGCCTATGATTTTTCAACACCGATACCAATGCCGATTATTGGAGGGCCAAAAAAGCCGATACCGACTAATCGGACGATTTTAATTTATTTGTAATAATGACAATTACAATAATGCTGAAGTAACACTTATTTTAACTTAATATAAAACATAAATAAATTCAATTTAGCCTCAAATAAATAATGAAACATGTTCAATTTGGTTGAAATAATGCAAAAACAAAGTGTTGCAGAAGAAAGTAATGTGTGCCATGTAAAATATGTGCCATGTATAAAAGCTAACGTTTAAGTTCCTTGCTCAGAACATGAGAACATATGAAAGTTGGTGGTTCCTTTTAACATGAAACTTCAATATTCCAAGGTAAGAGGTTTTAGGTTGTACTTATTATAGGACTATTTCTCTCTATACCATTTGTATTTCATATTCCTTTGACCATCGGTACTTTAGTATTACCAGCCTAATCTCAGGAGTTGATAGGCTTTAAGTCTTAAACAGCGCAATGCTTGAAGAGCTGCTGCCAAAAGCAGGAAAGTGCTGTTTGAATGAATGCTTACGAGCCTGCTGCTGCCTGCCACCACTCAGTCAGACTGCTCTATCAAATCATAGACTTATAATATAATAAACACACAGAAATACGAGCCTTAGTTTCCGGATTTGACCATATTAATGACCTATCATTTCGGAAACCAAACGTTTATTCTTTCAGAGAAATACGGGAAGTGTTCCGTATTTTATCTAAAGGGTGGCATCCCTCAGTCTAAATATTGCTGTTTACATTGCACAACCTTCAATGTTATGTCATAATTATGTACAATTCTGGCAAATTAATTACGTTCTTTGTTGGGAAGAAATGGTCTTCACACAGTTTGCAACGAGCCAGGCGGCCCAAACTGCTGCATATACCCTGACTGCTTGCACAGAACGCAAGAGAAGTGACACAATTTCCCTAGTTAAAATAAATTCATGTTAGCAGGCAATATTAACTAAATATGCAGGTTTAAAAATATATACATGTGTATTGATTTTAAGAAAGGCATTGATGTTTATGGTTAGGTACACATTGGTGCAACGACAGTACTTTTTTCGCGAATGTGCTTGTTAAATCACCCGTTTGACGAAGTAGGCTGTGATTCAATGATAAATTAACAGGCACTGCATCGATTATATGCAACGCAAGACAAGCTAGATAAACTAGTAATATCCTCAACCATGTGTAGTTAACTAATGATTATGTTACGATTGATTGTTTTGTATAAGTTTAATGCTAGCTAGGACCATACCTTGGCTCCTTGCTGCACTTGCATAACAGGTAGTCAGCCTGCCATGCAGTCTCTTCATGGAGTGCAGTGCAATCGGCCATAATCGGTGTCCAAAAATGCAGATTGCCGATTGTTATGAAAACTTGAAATCGGCCCCAATTAATCGGCCGACCTCTACTCCTATACTGACGCTTAGCTAGTTTGATTGCCTTGCGGAGGGAATAGCTACACTGTTCGTATTCGGGCATGTTTCTGGTCGCCTTGCCCTGATTGAAAGCAGTGGTTTGCGCTTTCAGTTTTGCGCGAATGCTGTCATCAATCCACAGTTTCTGATTGTGGAAGGTTTTAATATTCGCCGTGGGTAGAACATCACCGCTGCACTTGCTAATAAACTCGCTCACTGAATCAGCGTATACATCAATGTTGTTGTTCGATGCTATCCGGAACATATCTCAGTCAACGTGATCGAAGCAGTCTTGTGGAAAAAAAGGATGTCATTGATAGTGATGCAAATGAATACAAACAGTAGAATTATGCCATACTTTTATTTTGAAGGCTAACCGCTAAGTCCACTATTGTGGCTAGCTTTACATGGATGGGTCCGACCACCATTAATCAAATATCTTTTAAATTAGGGTTATTTTTAGATGACACCTAGCTCGCTAACTATAGCTACTGAAACAGATTTTGACGTGTATCTTTTTTGATACGCAAAGACCCAAACGGCGTTCCATAGAAATCCTGGTTGAGAATTAAACGACTGAACAACGAAACAGCAAGTAAGTGAAAGAAATAGGTTTTTGATTATGTTTTACTGATAGTGGAGACATGCGTAAATGCCAACAAAATTACTTTTTGTTCTGTGTATGTGTGTGTAACCTTTATTTAACTAGGCAAGTCAGTTAAGAACAAATTATTATTTACAATGACAGCCCGGACGACGTTGGGCCAATTGTGCGTGCCATATGGGACTCCCAATCACGGCCGGATATGATACAGCCTGGATGAAATGCAGTGCCTTAGACCGCTGCGTCCATGTGATTGCTTAAAAGGCCGCACTCATTTTTAATATTGGTTATCAGTATCGGTGTTTTTTGGCAATGAAAATATTTGTATATTGGTATCGGCCAAAATTGTCATCAGTGCATCACTACATTGCAGCTTTCATTTAGGTTAATTAGATTGGTTGAAAGTAGGCTCTTGGTTTGTCCTAACACAGGTACAAGCTCAGGGAGCATGAAACCAGATTTTTTGGGGGGCGGGAGTGGCACCAACCGAGGCAGTACTACCCTAAAATTGACTGATAATAAAACACATTTTCATTCCCCGTTTGAGAACGCTTTCATACGGTGGTGCTTGCTGAACGCAAGCCAGCTCTCTGCAGTAGATCAGACTAGACTCCTTTTGCTACTTGCGTCATGGGAGGGGGAGGTCTGGCCCACATGCCTGTCACTCCTCATCAGCCAGTCAGGCATCAAGAGGCCACCCTAAGGGGTGCCTCGGACGCAAAGAGTCATGGGAGTAGAGGACGAGGTAAAAAGGGGATGTCTGTGTGGTTACTTTGTAGTTCATTGAGAAATGTGTGAGTGCATGCGTGTGTGCGCACGTGTGAGTGCCTGGTGTGTGAGAGGGCTGGCATTGCTGTGACGTATGGAAACTCTTAAGAGCAAGAATGTGCAAGACACATATGTGGTCCGAGACGGTGAATGACGCAAATCATGAATAAAAACCAAAGTTAATGCTCAAATTCAGTGTGTTTGTTTATTACAGTTCACTCACATTTTTCTTTGTGCATTTCAAAGAGGGTGTGGTAGACTGGTTTGGGTGTACTGGGCAGAAGTACCCCGATGCTCAGATACAAACATGCATGCATGGAGTTCACATATTCAATGTACACATCCACACGGTTAAAAAATACACACAATCTGTTACTCACGGATGCTCGTTGCTCCCACCCAGCCTCGCTTTTTGAGGAGCCAATCACGAGCCGCAATGTCATGAATATGAATCGAGTTGAGTCCCGTGGCTACAAGGCTCTCCCGTATCCAAGTGCGGAGCTAGTTATAGCCCCTGATCTAAAAATACAACCACTGTTCCTGCCAACTACAGCGTCACGTTTCTGTACACTGACACCTCATTCTAATAGTGCACCTGTGTACAGTGTTTATCCATGGTGCTGACCTTGAGTCAGTATTTCATTTACCCTGGTAATGGTTAAGGTTAGGATTGGAGGAGGGGAAGCTGTTCCTAGATCGGTACCTAGAGTAAACTTTACCCCATAGGTGCTTCATCTTCACCCATTTCTATCAGGGCTGGGTGATTATGGCTTAAAAATATCTTTATTATTACAAATTTACAATTATAAATCTTGGTTTGAATGTTTCCTCTAACTGTTCAACAAAGGTGAAATGCACTGCATTTCAAATATCAGCAATAATCTAATGAATTCAGAGCCTGTGAAATTATACCTAGGCTAAATATAAGCCTTCCACAACCATAAGACCCACTAATGTAATTATTATATGAAAATAATTTAATCATCATTTTTGCAATCACTGATCTGGCTTTTAAGTCTGTCTATGAAAATTCCCTTTTTGTTAAATTTAACCAGAACCATGCATAATGCACATTTACTTATAATGACCAACTTCTTGTAGCAGACATTATAGAAAATTAGCACAGGTCTCATATAAACAATCTCTCAAGCAGAAGTCCACGTGCTAGTTGGTAGGCAGCTGATCTTTTTATATTTAAAGTCTAGCCAACTTGGTTATTTTTGCAAGCAAACAAAGTAGAACAGACTCTTCTGTCTATCTCCAACTGTTTGAACAGATTGGTTGGCTGTCCACTGTTCAGATGTTGAAATCACGTGGTTTACCTTATTTGTCAGAATGAGAAAGCTGCCAATTCCTTATATAATAGTTTTTTTTTATGCTCATTGCACAGCTAGTATAACAGTATGCGGCAAATGCTGCTAGCAGTAAGTGGTACCACAATGAGGCGCATTCAGAATCCATGTTCATTGATACTAGGTTCTGCTCTTCGCACAATTTGAGAAGTTGAGACATACAAATGGTATTGTTAAGAAAGGTTTTATTTATTACAGTAAAATGTCTTATTGTGTTTCGGTGTCCTTGTGACCAGTTATGTTTGACCAAACCTCCAAATGCAAATGGTGAGTTGAAACTGTTTGTCTTTGTTGTTGTGAGGTGATTGGGGAGTGGCTTGCGAGTGGGAAGGTGCACAGTACACATGGCACAGAAAGAGCGAAGGAGACCAAAACACGAATAAATATATATATATTTGGACCTTGATTCTTGCGAAAGAGGCATTTGGAACATTTGTGCTAAAACAAATAAGAATGAATTCGATATCGGCCAGCCCCACCTTCTATTCATTCTGATAATGATTCATAGGGTCATGGTTTGGTTTTCCCTTTGTTTCAGGGAGTGGATGCAGGGGGAGGATTCTCACCAGGCATGTGTGTACACTTGATGAGTGTGTAAATTGTGTAGCATCAATGTAGAGTATTATATTTGCAGGAAAAGCAAGGAAGAAAATGTTTTGAGTGATAGTGTCACCATGTTAATGCAACCAAAAGGCAACATTTACAGTAGTACAAGCTTCTCTACTTTCTCAGTTGATTTCCATACCTGTTAGATGCATGCTGGGAAGCGTTTGTGTGCATATGCACTGAACAGGAGAACCGAAGTAATGTCTTTGTATGTTTTTTAATTTTTTCCCTCACCTTGAAATACCTTGAGGGGATTCCCACTGGTTCAGTCAGAGGATGATGGCTGCCTCCCAAGTGGCACACCTATTCTGTGTATATACTGCACTATTTTGACCAGGGCACATCGCACTACTTGGATCCTAGTCAAAAGTAGTGCATTATATAGGGAATAGGGTGCCATAAAATACTTGAAAGTACTAAAGTAGTTTTTTGGGGTCTCTATACTTTACTATTTATATTTTTGACAACTTTTACCTTCACGACATTCCTAAAGAAAATGTACTTTTTACTCCATACATTTTCCTTGACATCCAAAACTCGTTACATTTTGAATGCTTAGCAGGACAGGAAAATGGTCCAATTCACACACTTCTCAAGAGAACATCCAAAGTCATTCCTACCGCCTCTGATCTGACTGACTCACTAAACACAAATGCTTTGTTTGTAAATGATGTCTATCATTCAATGATGTCTATCCTTTAAAAATGTTTTGTAAATGGTGCTGTCTGGTTTGCTTAATATAAGGAATGTGAAATTATTTATACTTTTACTTCTGATACTAAAGTATATTTTATCAGTGACATGTACAGTTGACACTTAAGTATATTTAAAACCAAATACTTTTTGACTTTCACTCAAGTATTGTTTTACTGGGTGACTTTCGCTTTTACCTTAATCGAAAATGACTCAAGTATCTTTTACTCAAGTAGGACGATTGGGTACTTTTCCCACCACTCCCATTTGGGATGCAGACAATTAGTGTGGCAAGGTATACCGGTACCACGGTAATATCACGGAACCAAAACGTCATGATACTTATGGTACCAACATTTTTGAATACTGTAGTACCATTTCATATGATACTACCAAATTGTTGGGCCCTACCGATTTAAAGAACCCTCTACTGCCTCTTTATAAAATGTTTATTAAGTCAGTTTTGCATCTCAGTGCAAGAGACGTCACTACAGTCCCTGGTTCGAATACAGGCTGTATCACATCCGGCTGTGATTGGGAGTCCCATAGGGCTGCGCACAATTGGCCCAGTGTCGTCTGGCAGTCATTGGAAATAAGAATTTGTGCTTAACGGACTTGCCTAGTTAAAAACAGGTTACACACACACACCCACCCTCCACACTGACCAAAAAGTAATTTTGTTGGCATTTACGCATGTCCCACTACCAGTAAAACATAATCAAAACCTATTTCTCTCACTTACTTGCTGTTCCGTTGTTTCATTCTCAACCAGGATTTCTATGGAATGCCGCTTGGGTCTTTGCGTGTCAAAAAAGATACACGTAAAATAACACGACATAATCTGTTTCAGTAGCTATAGGTAGCTAGCTAACTATATAGCTAGGTGTCATCTAAAATAATCCTAATTTACAAGACAGTTCTTATTTGATTAATGGTGGTCGGACCCATCTGTGAAGCTTGCCTCAATAAGGATTAGCCACAATAGTGGACTTTGCGGTTAGCTTGCAAAATAAAAGTATGGCATAATTACACTATTTGTATAGATTTGCATCACTATCAATTACTTTTAATTTGAAGGCAAACTGCAAATTCCACTTGTGCCTAATCCTTATTGTGGCTAACTTCACAACACGGTCCAGTCGAGCCTCACTAGCCAGATGAAGCTAGCTGGTTGCTTATAACAGAAGCTTTGGGCAACAGGGTTAATTAGCTGGCTAGTTATTTGTTTTCATGAACTGAAGTGCAATTTCAATAGGCAAACAACAATACTTACTCAACAAGGATTCCTAAGAATAATGAAAATGACTGCAGTTTCTACTGGTCATTGTTTGCAGGCTGGTTGTACTGTTGCTAGCTAGGTACCAAGCTAAAGCTAGCTACCCCAGAAGTTGCGGTCAAACAAATGATGCTTTATTACTAATGTGGTATTGTAAACACATCGTTCGTGGCCGGTGTTTGCTGACCTTTTTTTTTTTTTTTTTACAGCTTTGACAGTGCTACTGTATCTTTTGACACGCAAAGACCCAAACGGTGTTCCATAGTATGTCCATAGTATATTACTGTGTAACTCCGGTAGGGCAACGTCTGAAAAATAGCACACTTGGTAGTGTGTACCGGCGCTTGACCAGTCGGCGAAAGCCAACATCACCCACGACAGAGAACGGTTGATTGTCAAGGGCAATGAATTCCATTATCTTGGCTTTAATGCATTTCACCTTTGAGTTGTCTCGCTGAAATGTTCTTACTCTTTCAAATGACTGCTCGACTTGTTGATTCCTCGATCCACACAGCAGACATTGTGTGGGCTAGGTTAGTAATGATGTGTTGCACGTGTAGCGCAAAATTTTACGTGCCGTTATTACGTCATGTACCTCAATCAAATACCTCAATCTTACATCCGCTGATATCTCAAAGTGCTGTACAGAAACCCAGCCTAAACCCCCAAACAGCAAGCAATGCAGGTGTAGAAGCACGGTGGCTAGGAAAAACTCCCTACAAAGTCCAGAGCCAAGGAAGAAGTCTAGAGAGGAACCAGGCTATGAGGGGTGGCCAGTCCTCTTCTGGCTGTGCCGGGTGGAGATTATAACAGAATATGGCCAAGCTGTTCAAATGTTCATAGATATCCAGCAGGGTCAAATAACAATCATCACAGTGGTTGTTGAGGGTGCAACAGGTCAGCACCTCAGGAGTAAATGGCAGTTGGCTTTTCATAGTCAATCATTCAGAGTATCTCTACCGCTGTCTCTAGAGAGTTGAAAACAGCAGGTCTGGGACAGGGAGCACATCCGGTGAACAGGTCAGGGTTCCATAGCCACAGGCAGAAGAGTTGAATCTGGAGCAGCAGCACAGCCAGGTGGACTGGACAGCAAGGAGTCATCAGGCCAGGTAGTCCTGAGGTCCTCCGAGAGAGGAAAGAGCGAGCAAAAGAGAGAATTTAGAGACTGCATACTTAAATTCACACAGGACACGGGATAAGACATGAGAAATACTCCAGATATAACAGACTGACCCTAGCCCCCCGACACAAACTACTGCAGCATGGAGACTGAGACAGGAGGGGTCAGGAGACACTGTGGGCCCCATCCGACGATACCCCCGGACAGGGCCAGACAGGCAGGATATAACCCCACCCACATTGTCAAAGCACAGCCCCCACACCACTAGAGGGATATCTTCAACCACCAACTTACAAGGCCGAGTATAGCCCACAAAGCTCTCCACCACGGCACAACCCAAGTGGTTATATACGTTAAATAGGAATGCACAGTAGCTTTGACATCGGTTTTTAACATCGCATCAGCCGATTCCGATATGTTCACCGATATATCGTGCATCCCTACTCGCGATATTCCCCCTCAGGAGACTGAAAAGATTTGGCATGTGTCCTCAGATCCTCAAAAGGTATGGCAACTGCTCGGCCTCCGACTGCAAGGCACTACAGAGTGTAGTGCGTACGGCCCAGTACATCACTGGGGCCAAGCTTCCTGCCATCCAGGGCCTCCACACCAGGCAGTGTCAGGGGAAGGCCCTAAAAATGGTCAAATCTCCAGCCACCCTAGTCATAGACGGTTCTCTCTGCTACTGCACGGTAAGCGGTACCGGAGCGCTAAGTCTAGGTGAGGCTTCTAAGAGGCTTCTAAACAGATTCTACCCCCAAGCCATAAGACTCCCGAACATCTAATCAAACCCAGACTATTTACATTGCCCCCCCTCCCCTTCTTTTACACTGCTGCTACTCTCTGTTATCATCTATGCATAGTCACTTTAATAACTCTACCTACATGTAGATATTACCTCAACTAACCGGTGCCCCCGCACATTGACTCTGTACTTGTACCCCCCCGTATATAGTCTCGCTATTGTTATTTTACTACTGCTCTTTAATTACTTGTTACTTTTAGATTTATTCTTATCTGTATTTTTTGTTTTTACTGCATTTTTGGTTAGGGGCTCGTAAGTAAGCATTTCACTAAGATCTACACCTGTTGTATTCCGGGCATGTGACCTAATCAAATTGTATTTTATTTATCGTGATACTTGACTTGGTGTTTTGTTTTGTTAGCTAAATGTTGGTAACTTGACCACTACAGACAATGTGGCAGAGTACTGGTCCTCGTTCGCCCTCTGGGAGAGGAGGGAGTCGGGAGGAGCGGACAGGCAGCCAAAACATGTTACAGCACCCTGTCACCGCTTGACAGAGGCTGCCTAATCACACGGGTAACGGTGCGTCACAGGGACTGTTGCCGCGTGGACCCCATTAGCCCTTATGGAAGTCTGTCAATCACACACAGTAAGCGCACGCACACTATTAATTCACTCACTTTAACACACACACAGTACACCCACACTCGGTTGTCCATCTATGAAGCAGTGACTAATTCGCTGCGCACATGAGCAGTCAAAGATGAAAATGCCTAATGTTCTACTCCACTTCAGCAGGCATGTCAATCATCTCTCCAGCTCTCTTTAAAGCCCGTATTCTAGTTACACTTCTGGAAAATGTCTGTGGACTTGTTGGGTAACATTCAGCTATCGTTCTGTTATTGTTGGAATAAAAGGGGCAGTCCAGTGGTTCGACAATTAGGTGTCACAGCAGCTGCCCAGCAACGGTACACCTTAAACCAGGGATCATCAACTAGATTCAGCCGCAGGCCGATCTTTTCTTGAGAGGATGGTTAGGGGGCCGGAACATAATTACAAATCATTTGTACACTGCAAATTGACTGCAAGAAGCCCAAACAGATATATAATAATTTCAAACCTTGCTTGCATTTGCATACGATCACAAATACAGTATCTCTCTAATATGTGTGGGAACAATTTTCCAAAATTAAAATCACTTAGAACTGATTTGCTGGTGTTGTTTTTTGTCTTTTGTGTCCATCAATAATAACTTGTGTGGCCAAAAAAAAATCACCCGCGGCCCAAATTCTGCCGGCGAGCCGCAAGTTGGGGAACTCTGCCCTAAACTATTTATAACAGATGTTTAATCTTGGTGTTGTACCCTGAAATGCTCATGTTGTTCATCTGAAACATCTGTTCAATGCAGCTGCATTGTCATCCAAAACACACTGATGCAACTGCTCGATGATCTGAATGTGGCCCTGTTGTGTTGGGCTTTTTTAAACGTCAGTGAAGCTCTTGAACACTCACAGTACCAACAATTATCATCAGGAGATGACAATCATATGCTCCAGTCATTCCTGTCAAGATACAAATCCAGCTTCTGTGCAAGAAGACAAAGTATTATCTTATTTCACTTTCAAAACTGATTTTGTTCTTGGTTATTTTGTTTCCTTGATTTCCGTGATGAAAATGACGAATGATCCCTGGCAGTGTGTTTGATTGCAGGAGATTATGATTGTAGATGGCATCTTTCTCTCTTCTTTTCACAGCTCTTTCGTGAAGTCAGGATCATGAAGATCTTGAATCACCCCAATATAGGTAAGACCAACCAACACATCTATTCTATCCTTACAATGCAAGTTATTTTCAAAAGCAATGCAAGTGTGAAACGAGATTGTACCGTATTAATACTAACACTACCATATTACTACCACTTCACACGACTTCTTTCAAACCTATTGTACAACATCCAATTCATTTGTATCCATTTCTTTCCATACTCTGTGACGTGGACAGTTTTGAGAACAGAGCTATCAAAAAAACAAATGAAATATCACCCGAAGATTTTTTTAAATTTAACTAGGCAAACAAATTCTTATTTACAATGACTGCCTACCCCGGCTAAACCCTAACCTGGGCCTGTTGTGCTCCGCCCCATGGGACTCTTGATCACGGCCGGTTGTGATACAGCCTTGAATCGAACCAGGGTGTGTAGTGACACCTCAAGCACTGAGATGCAGTGACATAGACCGCTGCGCCAGCTCGGGAGACTTGGCCTAGGATAAGTACATGTATGCGTTGTCTTCCTATTAATGTCTTTATGCTACTTCTTGTCCAGAGCAAAACATTTGCCTCTATCAATGGGACTTGCCAGGTTAGATAAAGGATACATCAAATAAAAAGAATGACAAACTAATAACAAGAGAACTTGATGGAAAGCGATGCGGCATTCCAGGATGAAACGGCATTCCGGGATGTGGCTGTGCAGTGACAACTAGGGAAAAGGGAGCCGGCAGTCCTTATTAGTATGATTTGTTTTCAACCGGATCCCATTCCGGTTGACTTTGACATGCTCCTTTTCTGGGCCGGCCCATTCCGGCTAGCCAGCGGATGGTCGGAAGTACTCCCATAAAACATATTTTGGACTGGGGGATGGCTTCATTAAGACCCTGGGCCTGGGAATGATTACACAATACACACGCACACACACACACTTCAAGGCAAGGGCAGAGATTTATCTGAAGGTAACCAGTGTCACTTAAAAAAAACAGACTCGCCAAGTTGCTTTTTTTACAACCCATTATTCACCAACAGATACAATTTCTTTCAGCCATAACTGGCATGTACTGTCTTTCTGTTTTTGGGTTTCCAATCATGGTAATGTCTGCAGTACCTTTTTATTGTTGTTCAATTTAGGCTGATGAATCCCATTTTTAGAACTAATCCAAATCTAACGCATCTGACCTCCTGACCTGATGGGAACAGGTTGAAGCAGTAGTTGAGTGGTAGCCTGAGCGCCAGTCTGTTTTAGCGATCATGCCAGCTCTTTGTCACGCATTATGTCAAACATGTTTGGCTTGACAATGACAGCTATGTAGTTGCTAAGAGCACAAACAGATCTGGGACCAGGCTAGATGAGTGGATGGGCAGGGCTGACAATTATTAGGGTGGCTTTGCTCTCGATAGCTGGCTTATTGTTTTAGGTGGGATAGTTTAGGGTGGGTTGTGCAGGCAGTCGCTGATATTGAATCTTAGGCCATCTTCTGCCATTGTGGCCTTGAGCAGGGCACTTAGGTTCTAAACTGCTCCTGGGATGTGCATATGGGGTTTTGAGGAATTTGAATAAAGAAGGAGACAAAGCTGTTTCCTTAAGACAATGGACAATTAAAGTAATCGTCATTATATTTTAATAGTCAGGTCAATTTGACTTGAGTCCAACCCTGATCAAATCTTCAGTCTCTTACTACCTTTCTCTTTTCCCGTTCTATGCCCAGAGTAATGAAATGCGTGTGACAGGAAGGGGGTCATTTCATTCCTTTACATGTTGAAACAGACTCAGCGTGCTGGTCTCCACTAGAGGTCGACCGATTAATTAGGGCCGATTTCAAGTTTTCATAACAATCGGTAATCTGCATTTTTTTGGACGCTGATTACATTGCACTCCACGAGGAGACTGAATGGCAGGCTGACTTCCTGTTATGCGAGTGCAGCAAGAAGCCAAGGTAAGGTGCTAGCTAGCATTAAACTTATCTTGTAAAAAAAAAAAAAATCTTAACATAAGCACTAGTTAACTACACATTGTTGATGATATTACTAGTTGATCTAGCTTGTTCTGCGTTGCATAATATCGACGCGGTGCTTGGTAATTTTTCAACGAATCACAGTCTACTTCGCCAAACGGGTGATGATTTAACAAGCACATTCGCAAAACAAACACTGTTGTTGCACCAATGTGTACCTAAACATCAATGCCTTTCTTTAAAATCAATACACAAGTATATATTTTTAAACCTGCATATTTAGTTAATATTGCCTGCTAAACATTATTTTCTTTTAACTAGGGAAATTGTGTCACTTCTCTTGCGTTCAGTGAAAGCAGAGTCAGGGTATATGCAACAGTTTGGGCCGCCTGGCTCGTTGAAAACTGTGCGAAGATCTTTTCTTCCTAACAAAGACCGTAATTAATTTGCCAGAATTGTACATAATTATGACATAACATTGAAGGTTGTGCAATGTAACAGCAATATTTAGACTAAGGGATGCCGCCCGTTAGTTAAATACAGAACGGTTCTGTATTTCACTGAAAAAATAAACGTTTTATTTTTTAAATGATAGTTTCCAGATTTGACCATATTAATGACCTAAGGCTTGTATTTCTGTGTGTTATGTTATAATTAAGTCTGAGTTGATAGAGTAGTCTGATTGAGCAGTGGTAGGCAGCAGCAGGCTTGTAAGCATTCATTCAAACAGCACTTTCGTACATTTGCCAGCAGCTCTTCGCTGTTCTTCAAGCGTTGAGCTGTTTATGACTTCAAGCCTATCAACTCCCGAGATTAGGCTGGTGTAACCGATGTGAAATGGCTAGCTAGTTAGCGGGGTGTGCGCTAATAGCGCTTCGATCGGTGACGTCACTCGCCCTGAGACCTTGAAGTAGTTGTTCCCCTTGCTCTGCAAGGGCCGCGGCTTTTGTGGAGCGATGGGTAACAATGCTTCGAGGGTGGTTGTTGTCGTTGTGTTCCTGGTTCGAGCCCAGGGAGGAGCGAGGAGAGGGACGGAAGCTATACTGTTACACTGGCAATACTATAGTGCCTATAAGAACATCAAATAGTCAAAGGTATATGAAATACAAATGGTATAGAGAGAAATAGTCCTATAATTCCTATAATAACTACAACTTAAAACTTCTTACCTGGGAATTTTGACTCATTTTAAAAGGAACCACCAGCTTTCATATGTTCTGCGCAAGGAACTTAAACGTTAGCTTTTTTACATGGCACATATTGCACTTTTACTTCCTTTTACTTCCAAACACTTTGTTTTTGCATTATTTAAACCAAATGGAACATGTTTCATTGTTTCATTAAAATGTATTTGTCTGTGGCATGTGTCTAAGTCAAAAGCATCCACACACACATGATACCCCCCACATGTGTGTGCGCGCGTTTGAAAGAGCCTTTATGCATCCAGAGCAATGAGAAATTAATCACTTTCTTTGTACAAATCATGGCTTTGTTTTTTTTTTCATATACACAAAAAGCTTATTTCTCTCAAATGTTGTGCACAAATTTGTTTACATCCCTTTGTTCCCATCCCTTTGTTTGTGAGCATTTCTCCTTTGCCTTTGTGGCATATCAAGAAGCTGATTAAACAGCATGATCATTACACAGGTGCACCTTGTGCTGGGGACAATAAAAGGCCACTTTAAAATGTATAGTTTTGATACACAATACCACAGATGTCTCAAGTTTTGAGGGAGCGTGCAATTGGCATGCTGACTGCAGGAATGTCCACCAGAGCTGTTGCCAGAGAATTTAATGTTAATTTATCTACCATAAGCCACCTCCAATGTCGTTTTAGAGAACTTGGAAGTACATCCAACTGGCCTCACAACCGCAGGCCATGTGTAACCACACCAGCCCAGTACTTCCACATACGGCTTCTTCACCTGCAGGAGTATTTCTGTCTGTAATAAAGCCCTTTTGTTATAAAAACACATTCTTATTGGCTGGTTCTGGCTCCCCAGTGGGTGGGACCTATGCCCTCCAAGGTCAACCAATGGCCGAGTGTGTGCATCCCTGCCAAGTCATGTGAGATCCATAGATGAAGGCCTAATTCATTAATTTAAATTGACTGATTACCTTATATGAACTGTAACTCAGTAAAATCTTTGAAATTGTTGCATGTTGCGTTTATATTTTTGTTCGGTATAGATGCACCCTTTTTGTTTGTCAGCTAGTAGTTGACAGGATGTGTTGTCCTCATTGGCTGTCTTCACTCATCCACTATTTCTCTCCTTTTCTCTCCAGTTAAATTGTTTGAAGTCATTGAGACTGAGAAGACACTTTATTTGATAATGGAGTACGCCAGTGGTGGTGAGTATGAACAAAATAATGATTGAATCTAAAATGACTGTCTTAATTATAATGCTTCCCCCCCATGCACAGTATTTTATTGGGCAAGTGATACATGTTTTGACCATGATTGTCTTTTCCCGGTTCAGTAAGCACACATTCTCTTTTTTTTGAGACATTAGTATATTTTGTCTGCACCTTAAAGAGTAACTGTACTAGCACATTGGCAGACAACTCCCAGGTATTGGAGAGCCGCATTGTGTGCAGGCTTTTTATTCTACATCAGCTAAGACGCCAAATTATTCATATTATTCTGGTACAAACTGAAGATTTGCTGATGACTTGAATCAGGTGTGTTAGAGATGGCCTGGAACAAAAGCCTGCAGACCTGCGGCTCTACAGGACTGGAGCTGCCAAAGCTTTTTGGTTTGCAGTAGATGTTTCCTCCCTCACTCCAGACCTCGCTCTTTCTTTCTCTCGACCTGTCCAGGTGAGGTATTTGACTACTTAGTTGCACATGGAAGGATGAAGGAAAAGGAGGCTCGGGCCAAGTTTCGCCAGGTGAGTTACTGCTAACACTCAGTCACACACAACTGCAGACTCACATGGACACGGACACACTCCAGCAAGCAAACATACACTTACACACAGAGTATAGCGATACAAGTGCGTGCGTGCGCACACACACTGCTGAAAACCACTGTGTGAAGAGGTGCAGTGATGTCACCAGACATATCCTCTGTCATCCAGTGGAGAGGGAGGAAAGAAAGGCACTGCAGGAGACGGGTCCGTGCTCTGAATAAATATATGAGCTAATGACCTCCTGGGAACAGACGGTGCGTGTATGACTGCATTTATGTTCCATGTTCTACAGGAAAAGGGGGGATACCTAGTCAGTTGTACAACTGAATGCCTTCAACTGAAATGCGTCTTCCACATTTAAGCCAACCCCTCTGAATCAGAGAGGTGCAGGGGGCTACCTTAATTGGCATCCACGTCATCGGCGCCGGCTGTCTATTAGGGTGTGTGTCATGCCACTGAGTCCTACAGGCGAGGTTGGGCATGTCTCTTACAGTTTGTGTGTATTCTACAAGCCAGGCAGTGTGTGAGTTGATAACATCTCAATAAAGTATGTGTGTCTGCGAGCGTGTGTGTGTGCTCATGAAATTCCCATATCTGTTACTCAGCACGAACAGACCTCATGCTGATTCACCAAGCAGAAATACAGAACATCATTAGAAGTACTTTATTACTCCCCTAGTGTACTTCTCTGTCAACCCACACTGTGTTTTGGCATCGCAGCATCCTTGCATGACTAAGTGAAAATTTGACTTAAGCGGATTCCCCTTAAGTATATAAGGTTAGTCAATGGCCCCGTCTAGAAACAAGGGACTAGGCCTTTCCTCTAGACTCTAGTGGTAGTCCTTAAGCATAGCAGAATCCTTTTATGAAGTGTCTCTCCCAAGTATATAAGGTTTGTGTTGGTCAATGGCCCTGTCCAGAAACAACCCCTAGCCCTATCCACTACCCACCACATTTGTAGATCTGAAGCAATTGGATAGGGTGTAAGGAACATGGCAAAAAATTCAGAGCGCAAGGTCAATCTATTACTATATTGCTGACCCCTATCCAGTCCTTTCAGATCTACCTAGGAGTCTATATAGAATTGCACAAAAAGTCTAAACTGTTCATTCATTTGAATGGTGCAAATGTCTAACCTTTTCTTTGCATCCTTCCTTTACCTCTCCTTTGAGCTAACTGTAAGGTGACCAGATGTCCCCAATTTCCGGGACAGTCCCCGATTCTGGTAACCTGTCCCTGGAAATGTCCCCGATTAGCCCTCAAAGAAAAAAGCAACCCAGAAGTTAAAATGAGTCTGATATTTAAATAATCAAACACTGTATCCAATCAGATTTGCATGTAAAAATGCTGTCTTTCACTGTAGCCAACTCGTTTACCTTTTTATGTTAATATTTATCAGTGATAACCTATATTGTAACCACCGCATGAACGACCGTGCCTCCAACAGCATAGCTACCAAACTTGGGTGATAGGCTACGATTAAGAACTGTAGAGGGGTAATCCATTTTTTGCGCAGCTAAAATCTGCTCACCTAAGCTAACAGATCAGTTCCCATATTATGTGTCTCAGAATAGGACTGCTGATCAAGGATCTGCTTTTTTGGATCGTTATGAGATAAGATGGACCGAGGGGACCGGATCCTAGGTCAGCATTCCTACTCTGGACATACTTTATGAATTCAGCCCTGGCAAATATGTGTTGTCCTATCCAGTCTTGTCAGAATTGATGTAGCGTTAGCATACCTCGAGGGAGGAAGGATGACTTATCTATGTAGCATTCAAACAGAGTACCCTATCTCTGACTGATGAGATATTTGATTAGCCTTATTGCAAGGAGGCTAATGCAATCCAACCTCTGCTAGGAATGGGGACTAATTCATTTGTAGCGTAGCATAGCTTAGCGGCTAATGTTGACTAGCTGTAGAGATTCATTAGCCGTCAGTAGAGCGATTGCGTAGCGGCTAAATCTACCATTGAGATTTGTTAGCTTAGCTCGGTAATTTGTTGATTTAGTTAAATCAAGTGTGTTAATGCTGGGGTAGAAATGTACAGACTGAGAGACCCCTAGGAATGGATTGGGAAAAAATGGTCCCCCTCCAACAGAATTTTCTCTTTCAGATTGTCTCTGCAGTGCAGTATTGCCATCAGAAGAGGATCGTCCACAGGGATCTGAAGGTGAAAACCAATACCATACATGCTGCTGTAGCATTGGAACTTTACGCCATCAAGGATCTCACACACACAGTGACTCACTGTCTGAGTGTGTCTGAGTAGACATTGATCGATACAGATTGAGAGACAGACACTCAGACTCTTTCTCTCTCGATCACTGTATATCCGTCTTTCTGTCTGCTGTG
Source organism: Oncorhynchus nerka (assembly GCF_034236695.1). Taxonomy (NCBI): domain Eukaryota; kingdom Metazoa; phylum Chordata; class Actinopteri; order Salmoniformes; family Salmonidae; genus Oncorhynchus; species Oncorhynchus nerka. Next base: position 16,434,251 of record NC_088416.1, read on the forward strand.
TCTCTCGTATACAGATACTCACCCCCCTCTTCCAATCTCAAATCAGGCTGAGAACCTACTCCTGGACGCAGACATGAACATCAAGATTGCAGACTTCGGCTTTAGCAACGAGTTTACCCTAGGCAGTAAGCTGGACACGTTTTGCGGCTCCCCGCCCTACGCTGCCCCAGAGCTGTTCCAGGGGAAGAAGTATGACGGGCCCGAGGTGGACGTCTGGAGCCTGGGGGTCATACTGTACACACTTGTCAGCGGCTCACTGCCCTTTGATGGACAGAATCTAAAGGTGTGTATGGTGGGGGGTGGTTGTGTGTGTGGATTTTGGGGGATATTCTGTATGGAACCTATGGGTCATAATGTTATAGGTATTGGTTGAAGCTCAGTGTTAAATTCCAATATGACACCAATCTCGATAAAAATTCACAAATCGACTTTATTGGAGGTACACAACACACTCCGCGCCTTTTTCGTCATGAGCATTTTTTTAACAGGGTCATTAGCAATTGAGTTATAGGAGTATTTGTTGTGTCTACCTAGCTAAAATTCTGGACGTCAGATTAAAATGAGACTAACGAATTGCAAAAATCGCTGAAGTTGGAGACTTATCTCCCTCACCAACTTCAAACATCAGCTATCCGAGCAGCTAACCGATCGCTGCAGCTGTACATAGTCTATTGGTAAATAGCCCATCCATTTTCACCTACCTCATCCCCATACTGTTTTTATTTATTTACTTTTCTGCTCTTTTGTACACCAATATCTCTACCTGTACATGACCATCTGATCATTTATCACTCCAGTGTTAATCTGCAAAATTTTCATTATTCGCCTACCTCATGCCTTTTGCACACATTGTATATAGACCCCCCCCCCCCCTTTTTTTTCCTACTGTGTTATCGACTTGTTAATTGTTTACTCCATGTGTAACTCTGTGTTGTCTGTTCACACTGCTATGCTTTATCTTGGCCAGGTCGCAGTTGCAAATGAGAACTGGTTCTCAACTAGCCTACCTGGTTAAATAAAGGTGAAAAATAATAATAATAATAAATAGCATCCATAAAGTGACCCGTCCTTTAAGAAACAACGATGTGCTACCCTTTTGTAGCATTTCTGACAATGTTAACATATTTGTTTTTTGCCCAAATGCCGAGTTCGCTGGCTCGGTTGCTCGGCAACAACTCAGCTACTTGCACCATGCTGCCAGTCATAAGTGTATGCGAACAAACCTAGGCTACTGTATATAGCTAGCTATATGGTGGTATTCAAGCTGAGGTTAATTCATAAATGCAAGCAGATATTTTGGTTAGCTAGGAAGCTAACTAGCAAACATTAGCTTGCTTGTACAAAGTCCCGCAGCTAGCCTCTGAAGCCAGCCTACACTTGTCAGCTGAAAGCTAGCTAGCTAATGGACAGGCAAATAAAGGTAGCTGGCCAATGAATGTAGCTTTGATTAGCTAGGTAGGTAGCTCGCAATGTAATGTTAGACGAGAGCTAACGCTGGCTTTAGCCAAGTAAGGTTTTTCACATAAGAAAGTCATCATGTGTTAACTGCTGACCTAGACTCTTGCGTTTAATCGGAGCACAAAAAAATTGCTCAAATAAACTAGCGAACGTCCTTGGCTGCTATGAAAGCCAATTTAACTTTAACTAGCTAAGTAACTTAAGCCACCCGAAGACTAACGTTGGCTAACGTTGATGGCCAGATCATTCACCACAATATATCATACTTTCTTACGCAAAATATAAGTGGTTGGTTAATGTTACTTTGGGAAACCGCCAAGCTAATCACTTTCATTTGCATTGTACAGACCGAGCTACGGTAACGTTAAGACGAGGTAGCCAGATTTCAGACATGACAAACACTGCAGTTAGCTACGCTACATTTCCTCGACTAAGAACAACCAAGACCACAACACAAACCATAACAGAGAAAACAAATTGCTTTGTTAAGAAACAGTAAATTAGCTATGTTGAACCGCATACGCAAATGTACAGATAGCCTTGGAAAGTGCAACTGATGGTTAACAGCATCGCTGTTTCAAACACGTGTTGAATAAATTCCAGCTCTGGCATAAACTCCCTCTCCTGGCGTCTTTACATTTATAACCCAAATGAGTGCTGACTGATCAACAGTGTCAAATTACTTTTCAGTGTGTACACAAAATCCGAAATCGCCATACATAGTCGGGGCTCCACACACTGCACCAGGTTAAAATAACAACATCAGAATCATTGCTTGATTACATGACTGTGTGCCAGTTTAGTCTCATAGATTAGAAGCAACATACTAAATGTAAATCAAGGACACTGAAATTAGTATGGTATGTTACATTTGTTATGCTTACAAAAAACACAATTTTCCTATTTCTGAAGTTAATCTCTATTTTTGGTGTAAGTGGCATGTTTATAGAAGGGTCCGGACACTTTGTGTTGGTTTGTGATTTGGAATGTTTTTGAGAAATTTACCTCAGCCGCAATTCACTTCCTCATTGCTTGTTGAGCATTAATCGGTACACAACGATGAACAAAAGCTCAAAAAATACATTTTCTTTAAAACGGCATTGTTGGTTAAGGGCTTGTGAGTAAGCATTTCACTGTGACACGCTCTCAGTATATTTATGTAGATATTTCAGGCCAAGCGTGTCCTGTGGGCAGCACAGCTGGTAGAAGAAACATCTCGAGTCGCACAAAATTGATTATAACGTTGCAGATAAAGTTCGGAATGATACAATTTCATGTACAACATCTAAAGACCTGTATCACTATACTGTAATGAAACTGCAGGGAGCAGGTCTTGAACCCTCGACCTTCTAGTGCGCACGTTTATAAACCCCAGGGTCGTTACAATACTGAGAGCATGTCTGTTTCTAAAAGGACATGCATGCCCTGATTAGGGGTCTACCGATTATGATTTTTCAACACTGATACCGATTATTTGAAGGACACAAAAAAGCCGATACCGATTAATCGGCCAATTTTTAGAATGTATTTATAATAATGACAATTACAACAATACTGAATGAACACTTATTTTAACTTAATATAATACATCAATAAAATCAATTTAGCCTCAAATAAATAATGAAACATGTTCAATTTGGTTTAAATAATGCAAAAACAAAGTGTTGGAGAAGAATGTAAAAGTGCAATATGTGCCATGTAAAAAAGCTAACGTTTAAGTTCCTTGCTCAGAACATGAGAACATATGAAAGCTGGTGGTTCCTTTTAACATGAGTCTTCAATATTACCAAGTAAGAAGTTTTAGGTTGTAGTTATTATAGGAATTATAGGACTATTTCTCTCTATACCATTTGTATTTCATATACCTTTGACTATTGGATGTTCTTATAGGCACTTTAGTATTGCCAGTGTAACAGTATAGCTTCCGTCCCTCTCCTCACTCCTACCTGGGCTCGAACTAGGAACACATCGACAACAGCCACCCTCGAAGCGGCGTTACCCATGCAGAGCAAGGGGAACAACTACTCCAAGTCTCAGAGCGAGTGATGTTTGAAACGCTATTAGCGCGCACCCCGCTAACTAGTTAGCCATTTCACATCATATCGTTACACCAGCCTAATCTCAGGAGTTGATAGGCTTGAATTCATAAACAGCAGAGCTGCTGGCAAAACGCACGAAAGTGCTGTTTTAATGAATGCTTATGAGCCTGCTGGTGCCCACCATCGCTCAGTCAGACTGCTCTATCAAATCATAGACTTAATTATAACATAATAACACACAGAAATACAAGCCTTAGGTCATTAATATGGTCGAATCCGGAAACTATCATCTCGAAAACAAAACATTTATTCTTTCAGTGAAATACGGAACCGTTCTGTATTTTATCTAACGGGTGGCATCCATCAGTCTAAATATTCTTGTTACATTTCACAACCTTCAATGTTATGTCATAATTCCGTAAAATTCGGACAAATTAGTTCGCAATGAGCCAGGTGGCCCAAACTTGCATATACCCTGACTCTGCGTGCAATGAACGCAAGAGAAGTGACACAATTTCACCTGGTTAATATTGCCTGCTAACCTGGATTTATTTTACCTATATATATACACATGGTTGATGACATTACTAGTTTATCTAGCATGTCCTGCGTTGCATATAATCGATGCAGTGCACATTCGCGAAAAAGGACTGTCGTTGCTCCAACGTGTATCTAACCATAAACATCAATGCCTTTCTTAAAATCTATATATATATAGTATATATATATACTTCTCTGTATTGATTTTAAGAAAGGCATTGATGTTTATGGTTAGATACACGTTGGAGCAACGACAGTCCTTTTTCGCGAATGCGCACTGCATCGATTATATGCAACGCAGGACATGCTAGATAAACTAGTAATGTCATCAACCATGTGTAGTTATAACTAGTGATTATGATTGATTAAGTTTAATGCTAACTAGCAACTTACCTTGGCTTCTTACTGCATTCGCGTAACAATCGGGCTCCTCGTGAAGGGAGGTGGTTAGAGCGTTGGACTAGTTAACCGTAAGGTTGCAAGATTGAATCCCTGAGCTGACGAGGTACAAATCTGTTGTTCTTCCCCTGAACAAGGCAGTTAACCCTCTGTTCCTAGGCCGTCATTGAAAATAAGAATGTGTTCTTAACTGACTTACCTAGTTAAATAAAGATTGAATAAAGTTGTAAAAAAAAAAAAAAAACTTGAAATTGGCCCTAATTAATCGGCCATTCTGATTAATCGGTCAACCTCTAGCCCTGATACTGCACAATGAGAAATTGGGAAGTGAATCGCGAATAGTGTAAGTTTCTCAAAAACGAGCCATAACATCCCATATACATCAAAAATAGAGCTTTACTTCAGAAATATGACAATTTGACAATAACTAATTCTCAGTTATGGCAAAAACAAGGATGGTTTGCTGGGGTGGAAGGATAGGCATATAACGTGAATGTCTAGCAACCCAAAAGTTGAGTGTTCAAATCTCACCATGGACAACTTTAGCATTTTAGCTAATTACCAACTTTACTACTACTTACTACTTTTTAGCTACTTTTCAACTACTTAGCATGTTAGCTTGTCTGTAGAGCTTCAAGGCAGGATTGTGTCGAGACACAGATCTGGGGAAGGGTACCAAGAAATGTTTGCAGCAGGAAAGGTCCCCAAGAACACAATGGCCTCAATCATTCTTAAATGAAAGAAGTTTGGAACCACCATGACTCTTCCTAGAGCTACCCGCCCAGCAAAACTGAGCAATTGGGAGAGAAGAGCCTTGGTCAGGGAGGAGACCATGAGCCCGATGATCATTGACAAAGCTCAAGAGTTCCTCTGTGGAGATGGGAGAACCTTCCAGAACGACAACCATCTCTGCAGCACTACACCAATAAGGCCTTTATGGTAGAGTGGCCAGACGGAAGCCTCTCCTCAGTAGAAGGCACATGACAGCCCACTTGGAGTTTGCCAAAAGGGAACCTAAAGGACTCCAACCATGAGAAACAAGTTTCTCTGTAATATGCCAGGGAGATAGCAACAGTGTACATAAGAAAGTAATACTACATGTATGTTGTGTGGTAAGCTGTTAGTAGCCCATGTGCCTCATCCTAATAATTTGGTACCTTTCCCCCTCATAATTTAGCCTACTGTTCTGACTTGGTGGTACACATGTAGCCTGTAGCCTGTTTTAGAGAAATGTCATCATCGAATATTGTAAGACTAGTGTGTGCTTATATGCCCCCTTTATTTATCCTATGGTTCTGACATGGTGTACAGGGAGAATATTGTGAGGATGGCCCATGTTCTGAATTCTTTTTCAAAAGTGCTGAACAAATTGTTGTATTGACTACACTAACGGTCAAACATTTTAGAACACCTACTCATTCAAGGGTTTTTCTTTATTTTTACTATTTTCTATATTTTGAATAATAGTGAAGACATCAAAACTATGAAATAACACATATGGAATAATGTATTAACCAAAAAATTGTTAAATCTAAATATATTTTATATTTGAGATTCTTCAAATAGCCAACTTTTCCATGATGATAGCTTTGCACACTCTTGGATTTCCCTCAACCAGCTTCATGAGGTAGTCACCTGGAATGCCTTTCAATTAAAAATTAATTTGTGGAATTATTCTACTTAATGCGCTTGAGAAACTACAGTCCATCATTACTTTAAGACATGAAGGTCAGTCAATCCGGAACATTTCAAGAACTCTGACAGTTTCTTCAAGTGCAGTCGCAAAACCCATCAAGCGCTATAATGAAACTGGCTCTCATGAGGACCGCCACAGGAAAGGAAGACTCGGAGTTACCTCTGCTGCAGAGAATAAGTTAATTAGTTACCAGCCTCAGAAATTTCAGCCCAAATAAATGCTTCACTGAGTTCAAGTAACAGACGCAGCTCAACATCAACTATTCAGAGGAGAATGTGTGAATCAGGCCTTCATGGTAGAATTGCTGCAAAGAAACAACTACTTAACGACACCAATAAGAAGAGACTTGCTTGGTCCAAGAAACACGAGCAATGGACATTAGACCCGTGGAAATTTGTTCCAACCGCAGTGTCTTTGTGAGACCCAGTGTGGCTCAACGGATGATCTCCGCATGTGTATTTCCCACCGTAAAACAGGTGGTGTGGGGGTGCTTTGCTGGTGACACTGTCTGTGACTTATTTAAACATTCAAGGCACATTTAACCAGCACAGCATTCTATCACATTCTACCACAGTATTCTGTAACGATACCCCATCACATCTGGTTTGAGCTTAGTGTGACTATCATGTGTTTTTTGCAACAGGACAATGTCCAAACCAGCTTCACCTGGAATGCTTTCCAACAATCTTGGCGTTCCCACATATATTGAGTACTTGTTGACTGCTTTTCCTTCACTCTGCGGTCCAAACCATCTCAATTGGGTTTAGGTTGGGTGATTGTAGAGGCCAAGTCATCTGATGCAGTACTCCATCACTCTCCTTCTTGGTCAAATAACCCTTAAACAGCCTGAAGGTGTGTTTGGTCATTGCCCTGTTGAAGAGCGAGAAGAAAAAAAAGTGCCACTAAGCGTAAACCAGATGGGATTGGGTATTACTGCACAATGCTGTTGTAGCCATACTGGTTAAGTGGGCCTTATTCACCAACCAGTGTCCCCAGCAAAGCACCATCACACCACCTCCTCCATGCTTCACGGTGGGAACCACACATGCGGAGAGCATCCATTCCGCTACTCTGCGTCTCACAAAGATACGGTGGTTGGGACCCAAAAATCACAAATTTGGACTCATCAGACCAAAGGTCAGATTTCCACCAGTCTAATGTCCATTGCTTATGTTTCTTGACTCAAGCAAGTCTCTTCTTATTGGTGTCCTTTAGTAGAGGTTTCTTTGCAACAATTTGACCATGAAGGCCTGATTCACGCAGTCTCCTCTGAACAGTTGATGTTCATGTGTCTGTTCTTTGAACTCAGTGAAACATTTATGTGGGCTGTAATTGAGGCAGTTAACTCTAATGAACTTATCCTCTGCAGCAGAGGTAACTCTGGATCTTCCTTTCCTGTGTCTGTCCTCATGAGAGCCAGTTTCGTCATAGCGCTTGGTGGTTTTTGCGACTGCACTTGAAACTTTAAAAGTTCTTGAAATGTTCTGGATTGACTGACCTTCATGTCTTAAAGTAATGATGGACTGTCGTTTCTCTTTGCTTATTTGAGCTGTTCTTGCCATAATATGGACTTAAAGCTTTCTTCTGTGTACCACCCCTACCATGTCACAACACAACTGATTGGCTCAAACACAAGAAGGAAAGAAATTCCACAAATTAACTTTTAACAAGGCACACCTGTTAATTCAAATGCATTCCATCCAGATGACTACCTTATGAAGCTGGTTGAGAGAATGCCAAGAGTGTGCAAAGCTTTCAAGGCAAAGGGTGGCTATTTTGAAGAAGATCCTCAAATTATTTGTTTAACACTTTTTGGTTACTACATGATTCCATATGTTTTATTTCATAGTTTTGATATCTTCACTATTATTCTACAATGTAAAAATTAAGAAAAGCCCTCGAATGAGTAGGTGTCCAAACATTTTGTGGGGGTGTGTGTGTGTGTGTAATTATATAAATATTTGGGGGATTGGAAATGATGTAGACAATTACATTGATAGAAGCCACAATGTATTTGCAATATTAAAGCTTATCCACCTCCTTAAAATAATAATACATACCATATAAACACAACTTACTAAATGGAGTGTCTCGGATTTATGTACAGAATAATATGAAATGCTATTAGATCAGGTTGCAGCCTGCAGCAGCATTCAGTCAAAATAAAAAGGAAATTAGTCTTTACCTGATTAAATGAGTCTGTTTTCAACAAATCCACTGTTTTAGACTTGTATTTATCCAAGCAAGAGAAATAAATGTGCAATCACTATTGTGAGAATGAATAAAATAGTTTTGGAATGAACGCTTCCAGACATTTAAATGCTCTGTTTAAGTCAATGTGTTAAGAACAGAATTCAAAGTGTAATGGTTAAATTTAGCGCTTGTGGATCAGAACGTTTTTGGTTTGCCTCCCGGAGGAGATATGTTGACCGTTTTTTAGTTTAGTTTTGACAGGCCGCTCCCAACACATTGAGAACAGCCCATCCATATTTCACGCTCCTGTAGCCATCTAGCCAGCTACATTGTGTAGTCGCATAGTAAATATTTGCTTCAGTCGTTGTTTGTTGCTCTTGCCAATTTGCTTTGAGCAATGATCAGTAGAATTGAGCTGGGATCTTATCAATTAATACATTAAATACAACGCACAGCATCATTTCAAGAAGCTGATTAAACAGCATGATCATTACACAGGTGCAGCTTTCGCTGGGGACAATAAAATACCACTTTAAAATGTATAGTTTTATCACACAACACAATACCAAAATATGTCTCAACTGTTGAGGGAGTGTGCAATTGGCATGCTGACTGCAGGAATGTCCACCAGAGCACTTACCAGACACTTTAATGTTAATTTCTCTATCATAAGCCACCTCTAACGTTCTTTTAGGGAATTTGGCAGTACATCCAACTGGCCTCACAAACGCAGACCGTGTATGGCGTCATGTTGTTGAGCGGTTTACTGACATCATCATTGTGAACAGTGTGCCCCATGGTGGGGTTATGGTATGGGCAGGCATAAGCTACGGACAACAAACACAATTGCATTTTATCAATGGCAATTTGAATTACAGGTCGAACGATTAATTAGGGCTGATTTCAAGTTTTCATAATAATTGGTAATCAACCATTTTGGACGCCGATTATGGCCGATTTACATTGCAATCCATGAGGAAACTGTGTGGCAGGCTGATCACCTGTTACGCGAGTGCAGCGTCAGAAGGACCTTGTGGCTGCAATGAGTATGTTGCTAGCTAGCATTAAACTTATCTTATGAAAAACAATCAATCTTCACATAATCACGTTAACTACACATGATTGATGATATTACTAGGTTAACTAGCTTGTCCTGCGTTGCATATAATCAATGCGGTGCCTGTTAAATTATCATCAATTCACAGCCTAATTCAACTTCGCCAAACGGGTGATTTTAAAAAATCTATATAAATTATTACTTTTGTTTTTACCTTTTATTTAACTAGGCAAGTCAGTTAAGAACACATTCTTATTTTCAATGACGGCCTAGGAACAGTGGGTTAACTGCCTTGTTCAGGGGCAGAATGACAGATTTTTTACCTTGTCAGCTCCGGAATTCGATCTTGCAACCTTTCGGTTACTAGTCCAACGCTCTAACCACTAGGTTACCTTCCGCCTCATGATTTAACAAAAGCATATTCGCAATAAAAGCACATTCGTTGCACAAATGTACCTAACCATAAACATCAATGCCTTTCTTAAAGTCAATACATAGAATTATATATTTTTTAACCTGCATAATTTGGTCAAATAAAAGCATGTTGGCAGGCAATATTAACTAGGGAAATTGTGTCAGTGCAAGCTGAGTCCGGGTATATGCAACCGTTTGGGCCGCCTGGCTTGTTGCAACCTGTGTTTCTTCCTAACAAAGACGGTAATTAATTTGCCAGAATTATACATAATTATGACATAACATTGAAGGATGTGCAATGTAACCGCAATATAGACTTAGGGTTGCCATCCGTTAGATAAAATACGGAACTGTTCCGTATTTCACTGAAAGAATAAACGTTTTGTTTTCGAAATTATAGTTTCCGGATTTGACCATATTAATGACCAAATGCTTGTGTTTCTGCATGTTATTATGTTATAATTAAGTCTATGATTTGATAGAGCAGTCTGACTGAGCGGTAGTAGGCAGCAGCAGGCTTGTAAGCATTCATTCAAACAGCACTTTCCTGCGTTTGCCAGCAGCTCTTCGCAATGCTTGAAACGCAGTGCTGTTTATTACTTCAAGCCTCAACTCCCGAGGTTAGGCTGGCAATACTAAAGTGCCTATAAGAACATCCAATTGTCAAAGGTATATGAAATACAAATGGTATAGAGAAAAATAGTCAACGCGTCATAATTCCTATAATAACTACAACCTAAAACTTCTTAACTGGGAATATTGAACCACCAGCTTTCATATGTTATGAGCAAGGAACTTAAACTTGAGCTTTTTTACATGGCACATATTGCACTTTTACTTTCTTCACCACACTGTGTTTTTGCGTTATAAATTACGGTATTGTGAAAGCACCTCCTCTAAGACTATGAATCAGGCTGTTTGAGGACGTATGAATCCGAAGCAACCTGCCTACACATAGCTACTGTAGTAGGTCAAAGCTGTGTGCTAGAAAACCTTGGTATAGCATGGATGGAATAGGCATTGTGGTGCTCATGTGAATTTCCTTTTTCGGCTTCCGACCAATGCCTATTCTCCCTTTTTTTTTTTTTTTTTTTTTTTGATAGGCCAATATACTTGATTGTGTGGTGGGGCATGGTATGGATGTATGGACCAGATGTAAGGATAAAGCGAGATGGACGATAGTCTGGAGGTCATCCTTTATGCCCTTTGATTCTCCCAAGGGGAGGTGTGTGTGGAGACACTTATTTCTGATGTGGAACACATCATTCTCCTTCAGTTGCTACCGTAGTCAAATACTGCTGTTTCAGTTGTTCCACAGTTCTCATTGCTAGAAAGTTTTTTTGTCACACTTAAAGTTACGTAGGCCTTATACAGTACTGCAAAACAAAACACTGTTTTTGGCCACACTATTTGACATGGTCCAATTACATATTTAACATTTTCATGCCAAATAAAGTGTTGTGGTAGTCTTTCTCTTCCTTTGGCCAAAAAGTCTCATCCACTGTTATTGTTAATTGTCCTGTGTAGGAGCTGAGAGAGAATGCTAAGAGGGAAGTATCGTATTCCTTTCTACATGTCTAGAGACTAAACCAAAACCTCTACTCTCTATGTCCCTCCATAGGAGCTGAGAGAGCGAGTGCTGCGAGGGAAGTATCGTATTCCGTTCTACATGTCTACAGACTGTGAAAACCTGCTGAAGAAACTGTTGGTGCTCAACCCTGGCAAACGGAGCAGCCTGGAGGTAAGAGTGTGCGAGCAACACACACTGACACATACGCGAATGTACAGTCACGCACACATGCATGGAAACACGCTTATAGACTCAAACACATACCACATGTGCATGCTCATACAGACATGTAGATATAGAAATCTCTAGTTCACGTCTACACTTTGATTTCATGGAACTAAAGATGACATGTTAATCAGATGGCTTCTAGACGCTGGAACACTTTGATGTGATGCTCAGTTTTTTTTTTCTACATCTTACTAAATCCAACTTGAGCATACAGATGTACAAAGTATCATGTATTTCACTATGCTGAAGCTGTTTAGTCCTCTCTATCTTTGTCTCTCTTTGTCCATTGGTCCATCTAACTGTCTGTCTGCCCCTCAGCAAATCATGAGAGACCGCTGGATGAACGTGGGCCATGAGGAGGAGGAGCTGAAGCCCCATCAGGAACCAGAACCCGACTGGAACGACACCAAACGGATAGGTCAGTCACACACGCCCAATATCATAAAAGTCTGATTGGATTCTCTCCCTTCCTCACTTATGGGCTGTTTTGTAACACGCTATATTTTATGAAAAATATCAATTCCATGCCACAATATGATAAAATACAATAATGTTATTATTCTTAAGGGAACTTCAGGTGTTACATTATATTACTACCCTTTTCATGCCATTCATTCATTGTGTTATGTTCCCTCCTCTCTCCCTACAGAACTGATGATAACTATGGGCTTCCCCAAAGAGGACATCACAGATGCGTTAACAGGACAGAAGTACGATGAGACCATGGCCACTTACCTCCTTTTGGGCAGGAAACCAGCCGAGGTGAGACATGGGCTATAGCCATAATAATGACAGACTTCACAAACAAACAATTCATGTGTATCCTATGGATACGCACATTAAAGACTTACTCCTTTATTTGAAAACCACAAAACGGCAGCTCCACCACTTGGTTTGCTATAAAGCTGAGGGAAGGGGCAACCACACTCAAATTTTTATTAGGAGATATGGATCAAGGACTGACGGTCCATAAGGTCAAAATTATAGTTTAAACTGTTTTAAAGCTATACTTTAGGCTGAAATAATCATACACAGCGGGCAACTTCCTGCTTACCAGACATCAACAACAACAAAATTCTAATCCGCCAAGACTGCCATTATTTCCTCTTCCCAATGTACGCCCTCCCTTGAAGCATGGGAAGAGCCAATAGTGGCGGTCTTGGTAGGTTAGAATTTTCTTGTTGATTTCTATAAACAGGAATTCGCCCCACTGATGTCATATTGCAGTCTACCTTTAAGTCTACATGACCACCATGTTATAATGTGTGCAATGGCTCTTTTGTTTTTTCAAATGCCCCCCTCCTCCTTTCATTGGGCAGTTTGAGGGGAGCGAGTCGCTGTCCAATAGCAACCTGTGTCAAAGGTCACGGCCCAGCAGCGAGGCCAACAACAGTTCCAGCCAATCTCCTGCCCACTCCAAGGTCACACGCAGCATATCGGCCAACCAGAAGCAGCGGCGCTTCAGCGACCATGGTAAGGACGGCATTGTTGACCATCTTGAATCTCATTGCACAAGACTTGTTTTATCACCATTATTTAAGAAAATATAGTTATAATATATTGGCTAATCGTAGCTTAAAGAGTTATGGATTTTGGCATTTTTATGTCTCTGTCCAGTATAAAGTTATAGTTAGTTTTGCGAGCCAATGCTAACTAGCGTAAGCACAATGACTGGAAGTCTACAGCAGGGCTCTCTCCAACCATGTTCCTGGAGTGCTACGGTCCTGTAGGTTTTCACTCCAACCCTAATGTAGTTCGCCTTGCTGTGCCTTCAGAAAGTATTCACACCCCTGGACCTTTTCCATATTTTGTTGCTACAGCCTGAATTTAAAATTTATGAAATTAAATTGTGTGTCACTGGCATTGGTGAAGTTATTAATTACACTTTGGATGGCGTATCAATACACCCAGTCACTACAAAAATACAGGCGTCCTTTCTAACTCAATTGCCGGAGAGGAAGGAAACCGCTCAGGGATTTCACCATGAGGTCAATGGTGACTTTTTTTAAACAGTTACAGAGCTTAAAGGATATGATAGGTGAAAACTGAGCATGGATCAACAACATTGTAGTTACTCCACAATACTAACTTAAATGACAGGGTGAAAAGAAGGAAGCCTCAACAGAATAAAAATATTCCAAAATATGCATCCGGTTTGCAGTAAGGCACTAAAGTAGAACTGCAAGAAATGTGTCAAAGAATATAACTTTGTCCTCAATGCAAAGTGTTATGTTTTGGGAAAACACGAGAGTACCATTCTTAATACTTTCAAGCATGGTGGTGGCTGCATCGGGTTTTTTAGGATAAAAAGGAATAGAGATAAGCACAGGAAAAATCATAGAGGAAAACCTGGTTCAGTCTGCTTTCCACCAGACGCTGGAAGACAAATTCACCTTTCAGCAGGACAATAACCTAAAACACAATGCCAAATATACACTGGAGTTGCTGACCAAGACGGACATTGAAGGTTCCTGAGTGGCCTAGTTACAGTTTTGACTTGAATCGGCTAGAAAAATCTATGGCAAGACTTGAAAATGGCTGGCTAGCTCAACAACCAACTTGACAGAGCTTTTCTTTTTTTTCACCTTTATTTAACCAAGTAGGCTAGTTGAGAACAAATTCCAGCTACGACCTCATTTACAACTGCGACCTGGCCAAGATAAAGCAAACCAGTGTGACACAAACAATCAACAGAGTTACACATGGAATAAACAAATGCACAGTCAATAGCACAATAGAAAAAAAAGTCTATATACAGTGTGCAAATGAGGTAAGGCAATAAATAGGCCATAGTGGCAAAATAATTACAATTTAGCAATTAAACACTGGAGTGATAGATGTGCAGAAGATGAATGTGCAAGTAGAGATACTGGGGTGCAAAGGAGCTAAATAAATACAGTATGGGGGTGAGGTAGTTGGATGGGCTATTTACAGATGGGCTATGCACAGGTGCAATGATCTGTGAGCTGCTCTGACAGCTGATGCTTGAAGTTAGTGAGAGAGATAATAATCTCCTGCTTTAGAGATTTTTGCAGTTCGTTCCAGTCATTGGCAGCAGAGAACTGGAAGGAAAGGCGGCCAAAAGAAGAATTGGCTTTGGGGGTGACCAGTGATATATACCTGCTGGAGTGCGTGCTACGGGTGGATGCTGCTATGACGACCAGTGAGCTGAGATAAGGCGGGGCTTTACCTAGCAGAGACTTATAGCTGACCTGGAGCCAGTGGGTTTGGCGACAAATATGAAGCGAGGGCCAGCCAACGAGAGCATACAGGTCGCAGTGGTGGGTAGTATATGGAGCATTGGTGACAAAATGGATGGCACTGTGATAGACTGCATCCAATTTGCTGAGGAGAGTGTTGGAGGCTATTTTGTAAATGACATCGCCGAAGTCGAGGATCGGTAGGATGGTCAGTTTTACGAGGTTATGTTTGGCAGCATGAGTGAAGGATGCTTTGTTGCGAAATAGGAAGCCGATTCTAGATTTAATTTTGGATTGGAGATGCCTAACCAGACACCTTGGAATTTGTAGTTGTCCACATATTCTAAGTCAGAACCGCCCAGAGTAGTGATGCAAGTTGGGCGGGCGGGTGTGGGCAGCGATCGGTTGAAGAGCATGCATTTAATTTTACCTCCATTTAAGAGCAGTTGGAGGCCACGGAAGGAGAGTTGTATGGCATTGAAGCTCGTCGGGAGGTTAGTTAACATAGTGTCCAAAGAAGGGCCAGAAGTATACAGAATGGTGTCGTCTGCGTTAGAGGTGGATCAGCAGCAAGAGCGACGACATTGATGTATACAGAAAAAAGAGTCGGCCCGAGAATTGAACCCTGTGGTACCCCATAGAGACTGCCAGAGGTCCAGACAACAGGCCCTCCGATTTGACACACTGAACTCTGTCTGAGAAGTAGTTGGTGAACCAGGAGAGGCAGTCATTTGAGAAACCAAGGCTGTTGAATGTGCCGAGAAGAATACGGTGATTGACAGATTCGAAAGCCTTGGCCAGGTCTATGAATACTGCACAGTATTGTCTCTTATCAATGGAGGTTATGATATCATTTAGGACCTTGAGCGTGGCTGAGGTGCACCCATGACCAGCTCGGAAACCAGATTGCATATCAGAGAAGGTACGGTGGGATTAGAAATGGTCGGTGATCTGTTTGTTAACTCGAAGACCTTAGAAAGGCAGGGTAGGATAGATATACAGTTGAAATCGGAAATTTACATACACTTATGTTGGAGTCATTAACTCGTTTTTCAACCACTCCACAAATTTCTTGTTAACAAACTATAGTTTTGGCAAGTCGGTTAGGACATCTACTTTGTGCATGACACAAGTCATTTTTCCAACAATTATATCACAATTCCAGTGGGACAGAAGTTACACTACACTAAGTTGACTGTGCCTTTAAACAGCTTGGAAAATTCCAGAAAATTCTGTCATGGCTTTAGAAGTGTCTGATAGGCTAATTGACATCATTTGAATCAATTGGAGGTGTACCTGTGGATGTATTTCAAGGCCTACATTCAAACACAGTGCCTCTTTGCTTGACATCGTGGGAAAATCAAAAAGAAATCAGCAAAGACCTCAGAAAGTGTGGTTCATCCTTGAGAGCAATTTCCAAACACCTGAAGGTACCATGTTCATCTGTACAAACAATAGTACTCAAGTATAAACACCATGGGACCACGCAGCCTTCATACCGCTCAGGAAGGAGACACATTCTGTAACAAGCTGTAACACAACAAGATGTGGAATAGGTCAAGGGGGTATGAATACTTTCTGAAAGCACTGTAATTAGGTGGTTGATGAGCTGAATCAGGTAAATTACAACTGGGGTTGGATTAAAAAAAAGCTACAGGAGGGTTGCTCTCCAGGAACAGGGTTGGAGAGCCCTTGTCTACTGCGATACTCTCTTTTCCCATAGAGTACCGCAGTACAAACCAATAACCATAAAACCTAGCGGTCAAACAAGGAAATGGTTTCATTATCTATCCCATAGTGGATTGTAAAAACACTTAAAATAAGGACTGTGTTTCGTGTAGGCTTACCCTGGCATAATGTTTTGATTACCGTGTTAATCTCTCTAGGACAAGGTGGCTTTTATCAATATATTTGCCGGTATTTACCCCCCAAAAATGACATTCTAATTAGCTGCTAATGTGGTTATCATAAACAACTACAAACGCCATGGTGGTCTGGATGAGACTGATGAGTCGAGGCAAAGGTAAGATTCTGTGGATTAACTATGTTAGCTAAATGTAGTAATGAATAAATTGGCTACATTTCTTGAAATAGGCAATTCTGTGAAATGTCTTGTGCAAGTTTTAAATTGACACTACCAAAGGGGACACTCCTAGCAAAGGTGTCAGCTAGAGATGACGTGCAGAGGCATGCAGGGATTTGTAGTCTTGCATGATGTCTACTTTGATGCTAATGAGTATTTTTGAATCTGACAGTAAATGGAATATTTAAGTCATCTTGTCCGAGAGCAATTTACATAGTTATCAAAACGTCACGCCAGGGTTAGCCTACACGAAACACAACCCGTATTTTAAGTGTTTCTAAAATTCCCAATGATAAAAATGAATTGTGGAGAAATGATTGGAATCATTTCCCTGTTTGACTACTAGGTGTTATGGATATTATGACACCTCCACTGTGGGGCTCTATAGACTTCCAGTCATTGTGCTAACGGTAGTTAACAATTGCGCTAATGGTAGTTGGCAACTTCCTTCAAACTGAACAAGTTCATCTGACTCTGAGGAAGTAGATAGTGCTTCATTGCCAAAATCCTGAAATATCCCTTTAAGTTGAACTGATTAGCCTCAGGAAGTTCCCTTTACACTTGAACCGTGTGCAACACGTGCAAGCAGAGCTTTCTTTACATGTGGCCTAATATAGTACATCCAATGGAAATGTTTAATTACTTAACACCAGTAGGAATTTTAGGTGGATGCCAGTCAATAAAACACACAAATGTGGTTTTAACTGTTTAATTATTATATAAATGTTCTGCATTGACTGAAGTTAAATGATATTTGCCCTAACTCTGCGGAAACCACAATGGGGACTTCCTTGTTAAAAAAATAAAGTCCATACTGTTGTCATTGCTCTGTGGCTCCTCAGTGGCGCCCTCTATCCCCCCGTCTATGTCCTACACCAAGCGGGCGCAGGCCAACAGCGTGGAGAGCGACAAGGGCGATGCCGCCCACAAGCTTGGCACGGCCGTTTCCAAGGCTGACGTGCCCACCTCGCCGCTGGTGGCACAGGAGAGGAAGAAGTCATCCACTGCCTCAGGGGTGAGAGATCAAAGTGCCCTTTTGGGGGTCAAAATGCTATGCAGGATCTGTATTATAATATTCAGAGGGCTACGGTTTCTGCCTCCAAATAAGCAGGGGATGACTGGCACAAAGTAGTTTTCCATCCCAAAATGTACAGGAAAGTTAGTCATTCCCAAAGTAATTTAGAACCCATCAGACTAGTCATAACTTGTCACTAGATGCTTAGCTTCCATTATGGTTTTTATTTTGTGGGACGGTCAGAACAGAAATAGTCTACATTGTGAATTAAGTTATTAAAGGCTGTGTGTTTCTGTGTGCGTGTCTGTGACCCATAGAACAGCAACGCTATGACCAGGAGGAACACGTACGTGTGTGAGCGGTCGAGCACAGATCACTACACGGCCATTCCCAATGGCAAGGACAGCAGGTGAGGAGGGCGATGGGGATGATTGCTGTTGATAACGTTTGCAGCTTTGATTGCTGTTGACAATGTTTACCTGCCTAAATACGTAGGCGTTGGAGTGTGACTCTAGAACTGACTTTCTCCCTGTTCTTGCCCCCTCTACCCCTCTCTCCTGCTTTCCTCGTGTTCTTCCTCCTGTGATCCTTCTTGTCCCCTCTCTACCCCTCTCTCCCGCTTTCCTCGTGTTCTTCCTCCTGTGATCCTTCTTGCCCCCACTCTACCCCTCTCTCCCGCTTTCCTCGTGTTCTTCCTCCTGTGATCCTTCTTGCCCCCTCTCTACCCCTCTCTCCTGCTTTCCTCGTGTTCTTCCTCCTGTGATCCTTCTTGTCCCCTCTCTCCTGCTTTCCTCGTGTTCTTCCTCCTGTGATCCTTCTTGTCCCCTCTCTACCCCTCTCTCCTGCTTTCCTCGTGTTCTTCCTCCTGTGATCCTTCTTGTCCCCTCTCTACCCCTCTCTCCCGCTTTCCTCGTGTTCTTCCTCCTGTGATCCTTCTTGCCCCCACTCTACCCCTCTCTCCTGCTTTCCTCGTGTTCTTCCTCCTGTGATCCTTCTTGTCCCCTCTCTCCTGCTTTCCTCGTGTTCTTCCTCCTGTGATCCTTCTTGCCCCCTCTCTAACCCTCTCTCCTGCTTTCCTCGTGTTCTTCCTCCTGTGATCCTTCTTGTCCCCTCTCTCCTGCTTTCCTCGTGTTCTTCCTCCTGTGATCCTTCTTGCCCCCTCTCTACCCCTCTCTCCCGCTTTCCTCGTGTTCTTCCTCCTGTGATCCTTCTTGTCCCCTCTCTCCTGCTTTCCTCGTGTTCTTCCTCCTGTGATCCTTCTTGCCCCCTCTCTACCCCTCTCTCCCGCTTTCCTCGTGTTCTTCCTCCTGTGACCCTTCTTGTCCCCTCTCTACCCCTTTCTTTTGCCTTATTTCTCTTACCGTCCTGCTCTCGGTCTCTCGCTGTCTTTCTCTCAGTCTGACTGAGATGTCAGGCTCGGCCAGTGGCTCCTCGCCGTCGTCAGGGGCAGCCTCAGCTGTCCCTTCCACTCGTCCGCGTCATGTCAAGTCCATGTCGGCGTCGGGCCACCCCATCAAGTCCCCACTGCCTCCCATAGACGACAACGCGGAGTACAAGGGGTGAGCTAGGGGGCTAGAGAGAGTGAGAGGTGCTCAAGTCCCAAATAGGAAGGGGCCCAAGTTATATGAATTACTAATACCTACCCTATAAAATTTTTTATTCAGGTCTAAATCAAATCGCATTTTATTTGTCACATACGCCGAATACGACAGGAAATGCTTACTTACTAGCCCTTAACCAACATGGCAGTTCAATAAATAGAGTTAAGAAAATATTTACTAAATAAACTAAAGTAAAAAAATCACAAGGTAACACAATACATTTACATAACAATGAAGCTATATACAGGGGGTACCGGTACCTAGTCAAGGTACGGGGGTACAGGTTAGTCAAGGTAATTTGTAAAGTGACTATGCATAGGTAATAAGCAGCGAGTAGCAGCAGTGTGAAACCAAAGGGGGGAGCGTCAATGTAAATAGTCAGTTGGCCATTTGATTAGTTTAGTTGTTCAGCAGTCTTATGGCTTGGGGGGGAGAAGCTGTTAAGGAGCCTTATGGTCCTAGACTTGGTGCTCCGTTACCACTTGCCGTGCAGTAGCAGAGGGAACAGTCCATGACTTGGGTGACTGGAGTCTTTGAGCATTTTTTGGGCCTTCCTCTGACACCGCCTAGTATATAGGTCAAATGAAGTGCCTAAAGGTAGGGGTACATTTAGAGTTGAGCAAGGGTATAAGACAATGGAGGGTTGAGGAACTGTGAGAAATGACTTGTTAGGATGTCCATGTATTTTCATTGCCCTTCGATACTATTTCCTAGAAGTCAGAGATGGAACTTAATGTTTAATGTTCTATTACTACTAATGCCTTGATATTAGGTGAGGGAAGAAATAGGTGATATTTCTTATCTATATCTTCTTTCTACTTCCTCTTTCCCTGCACCTATTCTTCCCCTCTCCCTCCGCAGCCCTCCCACGGCCTCGCCGTCGGCGCACAGCATCAGCAGCAGCACGGCCGCCACGCCGCCTGACCGCACGCGCTTCCCCCGCGGCTCCTCCAGCCGCTCCACCTTCCACGGGGCCCAACTTCGCGACCGCCGCTCGGCCACCTACAACGGTCCGCCCGCCTCGCCCACACTCTCCCACGACACGGGGGCTCTGTCCCAGGCGCGCAGGGGCACCTCCACGGGCATCATCGGCAAGATCACCTCCAAGTTTGTCCGCAGGTCAGTGGAAATGGGCGGGAAATGCACCATACCAATATGTTTGCCAAACCTGGGACAAATAGTCAGATGGCCTACCCTGAAGTATTGTAGGTGCGCTTGATTTATCCACAACTGCGTGCAAGGCTGAGCAGAGTTGGCCATTTTGGGCCCATTCTATAGGTTTCATTGTACCGGGCACATCTCCATTATTTAAACGTATCTGACAATGTATTTGACTCAGGTCTGATATTTACAATACTAAACTGCAGGAGTATGGTCAAGTCCATTTCAATTCGGCAAGTAAACTGCAATTACAATTTAGTTCCTGAATTGACGTTATTGAAATGGAATTGACCCCAATATCATGTCTCATGTTTCCCTTCCTTAGAGCCATATTTACCCAGCGTTTGCATCGGATATTGAAAGTAACAGCTGCATATTTTGTACTAGTCAATATATGTAGTTCTTTACTAGGGTACCATGTAAGGTACTAGGCTGCTTTGAGTTTGGAGAGGGATAATAGTGTGTGGTTGGGTTCCTCTTTCTCTCAATCCTGCATCAGGTGAAGTTGACCTTAGGCACTGATCTTGGGTCAGTTCAGCATTTCCCACTAATGGTTGAGGTTAGGATTGGGGGAGGGAAAGCTGATCATAGATCTGTTCCTAGGATAAACTTAACCCCGGAGCGCTAAGCCCACAGATGTCGTGTCCAGGCCTATTCCCCTAGGTGAGCCTGCGGTGAGCAGGCTCTAGGTCTGAGAGAGACGTGGGCTGCTTAAAGATATGCTCACACACTTGCAGGACCACACGCAAAGGCATAGACACGCATACATAAATGCATGCAGTCTCTCTCTCTCTTACACACGCGCGCACACACACACACAGAGAGAGTGTGAAGTCTGCAGTATCTGTGACCGTGCTGCAATCAGTCAAGGGCACTGGGTAAAATGAGCCTGCTTTTTATCACCAGCCCAGGGCTCCACCCTTAGAGCATGACAAACTAACCTATCACACTGCAGCCTGCCTGCATAACTGCAAGGTTCTATACACTCATCGTATGCTACTGTAGCAATCAATGTGCATTTTTTTATGAAGATTTTTATTTAAGATTAAATGTTTTGATTTTGTTCTTATAGTTTGTTGAAAGCAATTGTTAATCAGACTTTCCATGTGTAGTAGGTATGAACTGGTTATGAACCAACCAGTATGAACTAGTTGGTTCTTAGTGCCTTCAATCAGCCCATAGTGAATTTAGCGTTATTGCTGAAAGCATATGTAACGTTACGTGTATTTAAGCACATCATTTGTTAATGGAACATTGGGATCGATTTGCTGACGTCGTGGACCCATCACCATTTGATCGTACATGTCTGCCACATTATGAGAAAGTCATTGAACAACATTTCCACAACACCCTTTTCTGCCTTTCCGTTTCCATCCATAGTTACAATAAAAAAAAACGTTAAAAAAATATTTTAAAATTGACTTCTTTCATTGTTTTTTTTTTGTTGTTTTTTTAGAACTATGTCTTTCAGGGCTGGCCAGAGGTAGGAGCGCACAGAATGGGTTACCATGTCTATATCCCCACAATGACTCACTTCCACACCCTCTCTTCATCGCAATTCTAAGCCCTCTTCAACGACATGCAATCATTCATGCCCTGGTGCCAGCCCCCCTTCCCTAACCCCTCTCCCTATCCCCTCCCCACCCAAAATCCACTGTGCCGGGGCACTACACCGCTCCGCATTATCCACCCCCTATCTGACCCTGCACCACTAACAGAGTGAGATTGAGACTTCCGAGATTCCTTGCCTGTGATTCCTTGGAGTTTGCAGACACCTGCACTCACTTTCCGACTTCTTCTTGTTTCGTTCTTTGGTTTGAGTGTGTTGTGTCCTGTAGATGACTTCTATCATCCATCTCTCTGTTCACATGATTTCCACATTGTATCATCCTCCGTTTTAGCTTGCTTGCCAATATACGTGTCATGTTGGTTTTTTGGCAGTCCTCGCCAGTTGCCTCCCAGAACGAGTTGAGTTGCGTGACCGTGTATGTTTATAGGTTTGACCCCATCCCACCCTCTTCCTTTTCACGTTCACATATCCCATCGTCTGTGTGTACACTGACGATCCCTTCCACTGCTCTGTTGAACTCTGAACTCTGATTGCTTCCCAAAGGGCCACGGTTGAAGGAGAGGCCAGTGGCAGTACAGACCCCCCAAGGTGAGGCATCGGCACAGCCGCCCGCAGAAAAAGCAACAACAACCTCGAAATGAAAGCATGGCATGTCAATGAGGGTCACTACTAGTCTCAGGATCCTAAGCGAATGTCACCGGTTCACTCTTGTTCTTTCTTTCTCTTTCTTTTTATGTTATGTGTGTACTTTGTCCCCATGCCCTCTGTCACACAGCGGTGGTGTTTGCGCTTTTTGTGCCTAAGTGGCGTGACCCTGAATACCATATTCTTGCTAGACCTTGGTGGGCCATGTGTGTGTTTAATCTGTCTAGAAGTGTCTGATCTGAGTGTGTATTACACCGAAATAAGTAAGAGGTGTGTTATCTTTGAATAAAATATGAGTCATTCAGTTGTCAGTCTTACGATGTCCCAAACACATGGGTTATATAAGTTCTATGCGTTACTTTTTGTCCTCTATTATGCCCCCGTTCCATCTTTGAAAAATAAATAGTCGCACGCTCTATATACTCCCAACCACGTCATATGACTCTTTAAAAAAAATATGTTTTTTAATGATCAGCACCTCACCAACCTTTTGGGGTTTTGCGTCTACCTACTTATCTCCCATTCAATTAACACTATTGCCTGTGTTCTTTTCCTCTCCAGGAGCGCGTCAGGGGAACCCAAGGAGGACGGTTCCCGGGACTCCAAACCCCGTTCACTGCGCTTCACATGGAGCATGAAGACTACCTCATCCATGGAGCCCGGCGACATGATGCGCGAGATCCGGAAGGTCCTGGATGCCAACAACTGCGACTACGAGCAGCGCGAGCGCTTCATGCTCTTCTGCGTGCACGGCGACGCCCGCCAGGACAGTCTGGTCCAATGGGAGATGGAGGTGTGCAAGCTGCCACGCCTCTCACTCAACGGCGTGCGCTTCAAGCGGATCTCAGGCACGTCCATCGCCTTCAAGAATATTGCGTCCAAAGTGGCCAACGAGCTCAAGCTGTGAAAAGTGACTTTTGGGAAGACTAAACAAACTAAAGAGAATTAACATACAACACTGAAAACGGGGGGGGGGCAGAGGACATAATCCTGGTGTTCCTTGAGTTTGCGGGCGCCCCACGTGTCGGGCCCAAGAGAGTCAGCCGCAATATTGATTTTACCGCTATTCGAGGCTACTGCCATACTGCTTGGTGAATCGACACAAAATACACTCCCATTTTTCCTCCCCAAGGCAAACCCCTGTGTTACAAAATCGTTGATTATAACGAGAGGTGAGAACTGACCATTATTGCAATGATATGAAAACATTTGTATCAATGGCCCGCAAAATTTCAATTCCATTGCTAAACTACCATTAAAGGGGGTTGAAATAAGAGACTGCAAAGCTACTTTTTCCACATGTACAGTATAAAATAAAATAGAGAATGTTTTGTTGTATTGTTCATAGAGTTGTATAAAACAGGACTCTTCAGCATAATGTCTGCAGGTATTGTATAGTCTTGAGTTTCTGTACAGAAAGTGTTTAAATGTGTCATACTGTATTTTTTTCTTTTCGTTTGGAGTTCTTTTCTTCTTGTTGACATATTTGTAGATTGTTTGCCTCCACTGAAGTCTAATGTTTAGAAGGAAAAAAACAACATTTTTTATTATCACAGGGAAAAGGAAAAAAACAAGCTTATTTTTTACTTTTCATGGATACATGAAAATACAGGAGAGATCGAGTGACGTGATCTGTGTTGAAAAGCAAAACTCTACACATCCCAAAGCCCTAATCAAGTCATTCCTCCTAATGCACTATTTTGGCCATTCTCACAACCCTCTTTCATGTAGCGTAGCTGGATGATGACGTTAGCACTGCAGTTTAAAATGTTCTGTTTATTGCATAGAATTTACATAAGGGATCTTATGTTGGCTAAGTCAGATGTGACGAACCATGTCCTTTAATTATCTTTGAGAACCCAAATATACAGTGTAGACTAGCAGCACCACAAATTGTTCAGTTGCACTCAATTTTAAGCCCGCTCTCATAAAGTCCGCTTTATGCTGTCTTAAATACGGTGTTGCAGTTGTCGCTGGCATTGCGCTCGATGATTAATCAAATGCTCTTCAAACAAATATTGGGACAAAACTACCCATTCAAAACACTATTCGTGGTCTTTTAGTAGCATAATTGCACCGGCCACCATTCTAGGTCAGGAAGTGACATCAATTATTATAACTGCCTCAAATATCTCATGTTCTGCTTGAGAATGCCCAAAGCTTTAAGGGTTCACACAAAGTGATGCCCAAGCAGTTTGACCTCACTAGTGACTATATCCCTCTGTTTCTCTTACTTCCTTCTAAACTGCAGTTAATTGGTAGTTACTGTGCGACACCTGTCTGACTTGTTTTGTGATCAATTTTATTTTCTTGCAAAATATATTGTATTTATTCCACCACATTATGCCTTTTAATGTGCTGCTTGGTATTTCTGAGGCATTCACCTGTACGAGAAAAAAAAATAGGATATAGCTAGTTTCGCACATTTTTATTTTGTTTTAGGTTTTTCCCCTTTGTAATTAGTGATTGCGATGAGTACGTAAAATAACCACTAGTGCTGGTACGTTTCTACTTGTTATTTTGTATGAAAAGTAATGAGGGTCAACTGTGCAATGGTATTCCATGTGGTATTACTGTAAAGATGAGAGATGGGCCTATAGACCGCACCCTTTAACGCAGCGTAGAGAATGGAAACAGAATGCAGACATTTTATTTCCTAATTTCAAAAGACACAATAGAAAGGAAAAAGGAAAAGGTTAAAAAAAAATATATGAAAACAAGGTTAAAAGCTGTGAGTTATTCTGGAAGCTGAGCGAGAAATCTCCACCGCTGACTTTCTGTGGCATTATGGGAGCAGGGGGGTTTGGAGGGGGTACTGCACGTGGAAGAAAAATGCATATTCCTAATTGTTAACGGTACAACTTCCAGAGAGGATGTCTTATTGTGTTGCCTTAGCAGATCAAGTGTAGAGGAGAAGCAGAAAGTGTTAAAGAAATGTAAATGATTATGCCTCGCCCTTTTCATCTCCATTATAACCCCTCCCCCCACCGAAAGCCCTCCTACCACAACATATATGCGAGGAAAGCTTGAGTCATCTAGATTCAGTCTCACTCGTGCACAATATTAAAGCTTACTTGAAAGGAGTCTCAAGCAAATGTCTGCTGTCATTTTGTAATTTTTTTACCAGTATTTACTATTCAATTTTGTGTGTAACCATGGCTTCACAGCCAATCGGTTTAACATAACCCGAGTAACATGGAGGAACGATACGTCCTGGAAAGAGCTTTGTAATTTGTATAGAAATATACACTGCTCATAAAAATAAAGGGAACACTAAAATAACACATCCTAGATCTGAATGAATGAAATATTCTTATTAAATACTTTTTTCTTTACATAGTTGAATGTGCTGACAACAAAATCACACAAAAATGATCAATGGAAATCAAATTTATCAACCCATGGAGGTCTGGATTTGGAGTCACACTCTAAATTAAAGTGGAAAACCACACTACAGGCTGATCCAACTTTGATGTAATGTCCTTAAAACAAGTCAAAATGAGGCTCAGTAGTGTGTGTGGCCTCCACGTGCCTGTATGACCTCCCTACAACGCCTGGGCATGCTCCTGAGTAGGTGGCGGATGGTCTCCTGAGGGATCTCCCAGACCTGGACTAAAGCATCCGCCAACTCCTGGACAGTCTGGGGCGCAACGTTGGTGGATGGAGCGAGACATGATGTCCCAGATGTGCTCAATTTGATTCAGGTCTGGGGAACGGGTGGGCCAGTCCATAGCATCAATGCCTTCCACTTGCAGGAACTGCTGACACACTCCAGCCACATGAGGTCTAGCATCGTCGTGCATTTGGAGGAACCCAGGGCCAACCGCACCAGCATATGGTCTCACAAGGGGTCTGAGGATCTCATCTCGGTACCTAATGGCAGTCAGGCTACCTCTGGCAGGCACATGGAGGCCTGTGCGGCCCCCCAAAGAAATGCCACCCCACACCATGACTGACCCACCGCCAAACCGG
The DNA here is from genome assembly GCF_034236695.1 of Oncorhynchus nerka. Lineage (NCBI taxonomy): Eukaryota > Metazoa > Chordata > Actinopteri > Salmoniformes > Salmonidae > Oncorhynchus > Oncorhynchus nerka. Next base: position 16,461,092 of record NC_088416.1, read on the forward strand.
TCATGCTGGAGGATGTTGCAGGCAGCAGAACGTTCTCCACTGCGTCTCCAGACTCTGTCACGTCTGTCACATGTGCTCAGTGTGAACCTGCTTTAATCTGTGAAGAGCACAGGGCGCCAGTAGCGAATTTGCCAATCTTGGTGTTCGCTAAGCACAACCCCCACCTATGGACGTCAGGCCCTCATACCACCATCATGGAGACTGGTTCTGACCGTTTGAGCAGACACATGCACATTTGTGGCCTGGAGGTCATTTTGCAGGGCTCTGGCAGTGCTCCTCCTGCTCCTCCTTGCACAAAGGCGGAGGTAGCGGTCCTGCTGCTGGGTTGTTGCCCTCCTACGGCCTCCTCCACGTCTCCTGATGTACTGGCCTGTCTCCTGGTAGCGCCTCCATGCTCTGGACACTACGCTGACAGACACAGCAAACCTTCTTGCCACAGCTCGCATTGATGTGCCATCCTGGATGAGCTGCACTACCTGAGCCACTTGTGTGGGTTGTAGACTCCGTCTCATGCTACCACTAAAGTGAAAGCACCACCAGCATTCAAAAGTGACCAAAACATCAGCCAGGAAGCATAGGAACTGAGAAGTGGTCAGTGGTCACCACCTGCAGAACCACTCCTTTATTGGGGGTGTCTTGCTAATTGCCTATAATTTCCACCTGTTGTCTATTCCATTTGCACAACAGCATGTGAAATTCATTGTCAATCAGTGTTGCTTCCTAAGTGGACAGTTTGATTTCACAGAAGTGTGATTGCCTTGGAGTTAAATTGTGTTGTTTAAGTGTTCCCTTTATTTTTTTGAGCAGTGTATATTGCTCTGGAGCTCATGATTATCCTAATGTGTGTGGCCATGCCAAACTTCATACTGAAAGCAAACAGGTGAAATTATGCAAAAATATTTGAAGTCAAACAGTTTTTATATACAGCACATAAGCATCATTTTGAACTTTTGAAAAGTATTTTACTTTTTTATGCAATATTAATGTAATAAGTCTTTGTACCTATATCACAGTGTTAATTGAATTAGAACACAGTACAATCAACATTAACATAGTCAGCTGTTAAAACATTGTTGGTTTTAGAAAAACTCATGATCATGTCATTCTCCCAAAAGCCCTGTATTACAATAGCACGCTCCCAGTCAATCTACTAAAATGTGAAGTTTTTGTTGATTAGGACAGGAGTCCCTTTCCCTCCCATCTTCCTCAGCTCTACTTCTGTAAAGGCACCAGATCATCGATTTTCTCTTCCCCCTCTAACCTCTTCTCCATGCGGATGAGCAGCTTGACCCCGTCCACCACTAGCTGCGTGAATCCCACCTCGTCCAAGCCGATTGTCTGGGCATTACTGATGTTATACACTTCACTGCAGTCTAAGGAGAAAGAGGTAAGAACTTCAGTTATTTCGACCATATTAAAGTAGGGTATGTAAGGACTTGCTTGTCAATTTGGAGGAAATTATAGCAGTATATTTGTTTTATCCTTGTAAAAAAAGTAACTAACTTATAGCATATATAGATACTATATACACACACATTATACAATACATGACATAAAGTATGTGGACACCTGTTCGTCAAACATTTTATTCCAAAATCGTGGGCATTGATGTGGACTTGGTCCTCCCCTTTGCAGCTATAACAGCCTCTTCACTTCTGGGAGGGCCTTCCACTAGATGTTGGAACATTTCTGCAGGGACTTGCTTCCATTCACCCACGAGAAAATTAGTGGGGTTGGGCACTGATGTTGGGTAATTATGCCTGGCTCACTGTCGGCGTTAAAATTCATCCTAAAGGTGTTCGATGGGGTTGAAATCAGGGCTCTGTGCAGGCCAGTCAAGTTCTTCCACGCCGATCTCGACAAAACATTTCTGTATGGACCTCACTTTGTGCATGGTGGCATTGTCAAGCTGGAACAGGAAAGGGCCTTCCCCAAACTGTTGCCACAAAGTAGGAAGCACAGAATTGTTCTAGAATGCCATTGTATGCTGTAGTAGCATTAAGATTTCCCTTCACTGGAACTGAAACATGAAAAACAGCCCAAGACCATTTTTCCTCCTCTACCAAACTTTACAGTTGGCACTATGCATTGGTGAGTTCTCCTGGCATTCGAAAAGCCAGATTTGTCCTTCGGGCTGCCATATGGTGAAGTGTGACTCATTACTCTAGAGAACGTGTTTCCACTGCTCCAGAGTCCAATGGCGGCAAGCTTTACACCACTCCAGCCGACGCTTGGCATTGCGCATGGTGATCATAGGCTTGTGAGCGGCTGCTCAGCAATCGAAACCCATTTCATGAAGCTCCCGACAAACAGTTCTTGTGCTGACGTTGCTTCCATAGGCAGTTTGGAACTCGGTAGTGAGTGTTGCAACTGAGGACAGATGATTTTTATGCGCTTCAGCATTCAGCGGTCCCGTTTTGTGAGCTTGTTTCCACTTCACAATAACAACACTTGGTTGACTGGGGCATCTCTAGCAGGGCTGAAATTTGACGAACTGACATGTTGGACAGGTGCCATTCTATGAGGGTGCCACGTTGAAAGTCACTGAGCTCTTCAGTAAGCTCATTCTCCTGTTTGTCTATGGAGATTGCATGGTTATGTGCTCGATTTTATACACCTGTCAGCAACGGGTGAAGCTGAAATAGCCGCATCCACTAATTTGAAGGGACGTCCACATACTTTTGTGTATATGTAGTGTATATTACACCTAGAGTTATACTCATCAGAAAATCTAGAAGAATGATTCATGCCCTAATATATATGTTTTGCCAATTGTACAAAAACTCTGTCAAATGTGCCAAGGAAGCGCTGATATTCAGAATATATTTATTTTTTACTCAAATTAGTTTTCACTAAAACAATTTCAGCCCGTCCATGTGCATTACCGGTGTTGTCCATGCGGAGGCGTAGTCTCCTGAGGACGTCTTCCAGACGTTTGTGTCTGGGCAGGTGTTGCATCTTGACACGAACGCTAGCCCTCAGGCCGGTCCCCACATCTGCTGGAGAGCTCACTACCCATCCAAGCTGCTGCTTCCAGATGAATGGGTGCCTCAGCTTTTTGTACAGTGCCTCCAACTGGACAACAAGAGACGGTCATAGCTCATTAGTTTTGCCCCATTAAATTTCTATTAATAGACTTGGTTTTTTTCACCAACACAGAAGTTTGGATTGGACATCCATACTAGAGGACGACCGATTTAATCGGAATGGATGATTAAATTAGGGCCGATTTTTCAAGTAATCTGCATTTTTGGACACCAATCATGGCCGATTACATTGCACTCCACGAGGAGACTGCGTGGCAGGCTGACTACCTGTTATGCGAGTGCAGCAAGGAGCCAAGGTAAGGTGCTAGCTAGCATTAAACGTATGTTATAAAAAACAATCACTCTTAACATAATCACTAGTTAACTACACATTGCTGATGATATTACTAGTTTATCTAGCTTGTCCTGCGTTGCATATAATTGAAGCGGTGCCTGTTACTTTATCATTGAATCAGCCAAATGAGTGATTTAACAAGCGCATTCGCGAAAAAAGCACTGTCGTTGCACCAATGTGAACCTAAATATCAACGCCTTTTTTTAAATCAATACACAAGTATATATTTTTAAACCTGCATATTTAGTTAATATTGCCTGCTAACGTGAATTTCTTTTAACTAAGGAAATTGTGTCACTTCTCTTGCGTTCATTGCCAGCAGAGTCTGGGTATATGCAACAGTTTGGGCCTCCTGGCTCGTTGCGAACTAATTTGCCAGAATTTTATGTAATTATGATGTAACATTGAAGGTTGTGCAATGTAACAGCAATATTTAGACTAAGGGATGCCAACCGTTAGATTAAATACGGAACGGTTCCGTATTTCACTGAAAGAATGAACGTTTAATTTTCAAAATGATAGTTTCTGGATTTGACCATATTAATGACCTAAGGCTCGTATTTCTGTGTGTTATTATGTTATAATTAAGTCTATGATGTGATATTTGATAGAGCAGTCTGACTGAGCGGTGGTAGGCAGCAGCAGGCTTGTAAGCATTCATTCAAACAGCACTTTCGTACATTTGCCAGCAGCTCTTCGCTGTTCTTCAAGCGTTGAGCTGTTTATGACTTCAAGCCTATCAACTCCCGAGATTAGGCTGGTGTAACCGATGTGAAATGGCTAGCTAGTTAGCGGGGTGCGTGACGTCACACTCTCTGAGACCTTGAAGTAGTTGTGCCCCTTGCTCTGCAAGGGCCGTGGCTTTTGTGGAGCGATGGGTAATGATGCTTCGAGGATGGCTGTTGTCGATGTGTCCCTGGTTCGAGCCCAGGTAGGGGCGAGGAGAGGGACGGAAGCTATACTGTTACACTGGCAATACTAAAGTGCCTATAAGAACATCCAATAGTCAAAGTTATATGAAATACAAATGGTATAGAGGGAAATAGTCCTATAATTCCTATAATAACTACAACCTAAAACGTCTTACCTGGGAATATTGAAGACTCATGTGAAAGGAACCACCAGCTTTCATATGTTCTCATGTTCTGAGCAAGGAACTTAAACGTTAGCTTTTTTACATGGCACATATTGCACTTTTACTTTCTTCTCCAACACTTTGTTTTTGCATTATTTAAACCAAATTGAACATGTTTCATTATTTATTTGAGGCTAAATTTATTTGATTGATGTATTATATTACGTTTTAAAAAAGTGTTCATTCAGTATTGTTGTAATTGTCATTATTACAAATAAATAAATAAATACAATTTTTACAAATCGGCAGATTAATCGCTATCGGCTTTTTTTGGTCCTCCAATAATCGGTATCGTTATCGGCATTGAAAATCTTAATCGGTTGACCTCTAATCCATACCACTTTCATACTATCATGCTGACCCAAACTATATGCTAGCGCATTAGAGCTTAGTTCGGACGTGGCTCAGAAGTGTGAAAAGGATAAAAGTTTGGTGGTAGGAATCAGAAATTCAAATGGCCTATGGCTAAGCGTAGTCTTACTGAATGTGCAATATCGCTAACCAGTACAGCGGTCAGAAACATGGTTGAATTAAACACCTTCTTGCTATGCTGGAACAAAAGCCTGTACACTCGTGTACAACCTGTGCTTCTTTAGATCCAGAATTGCCTAACACTGCCTTAAAGTGGGACTATTAGCATGTTAACTACTTTGCAGATACGAAACAGACAGTCCTAATTTCAGTCAAAAATATCAAATTTCCAGTTTATGCCACAAAAGCAACTTTATAAGAGGTTGGGTTCTAAATATACTTAAATATCCAAAGCGAAATGTAATTGCTGAAATATACTTAAAGGTAAATAAATTCCTTATATTAAGCAAAGCAGATGGCAACATTTTCTTGTTTAAAACATTAACGGATAGCCAGGGCTAGAATCAACACTCATTTACAAATTATGCATTTGTATTTACTGAGTTCTCCAGATAAGAAGCAGTAGGGATGTCCACATGTTCTCTTGACAAGTGCATGAATTGGACCATTTTCCAGTCCTGCTAAGCATTCAAAATGCACAGTGGTGTAATACTTTAAAGTACTACTTTTGTTATTTTTTAAAATATTTGTACTTTAAGTAAAGGTAGTCTAAAAAGTAACTACATTCCTAAAGAAAATAATGTACATTTTACTCCATACATTTTCCTGACACCCAAAACTGTGCATGGTTAACTTTTGGGTGTCAGGGAAAATGTATGGAGTAAAATGTACATTATTTTCTTTAGGAATGTAGTTACTTTTTAGACAACCTTTACTTAAAGTACAAATATTTTTAAAAATGACAAAAGTAGTACTTTAAAGTATTACACCACTGTGCATGGTTAATTAATATAATTGACCAATACTTTTCTTGGTCTTGCCAAAAATATTGCTATCAGGTTGTAAATCAGAGCTGGCCTGGTACAATGTTTGCTGCCTCCATTCGGGATGCACTGTTTCAGTTTCAATGGCTCATTTATTTATTTTTACAAAAATGGGTGAATGTAACTAAGGCTGGGAATGACCATACAATCAAACTAGCAAGGGCAAGGATCACATCAGTCATAACGTGGCTAATAGGCTAGCGTATCTATACTGAACAAAGATATTAACGCTACATGCTACAATTTCAACTATTTTACTGAGTTACAGTTCATATAAGGAAATGTGTCAATTTAAATGAATTAAGTAGGCCCTAATCTATTGATTTCACATGACTGGACTGGGGCGCAGCGATGGGTGAGCCTGGGAGGGAATAGGCCCACCCACTGGGGGGCCAGGCTCAGCCAATCAGAATGAGTTTTTCCCCACACAAGGGATTTATTACAGACTGAAGTATTCTTAAACTTCCCGCCGGTGAAGAAGCCGGATGTGGAGGTCCTGGGCTGGCATGGTTACACGTGGTCTGCGGTTGTGAGGCCGGTTGGACATACTGCCAAATTTTATAAAACTGTCAATTAAATTCTCTAGCAACTGCTCTGGTGGACATTCCTGCAGTCAGCAACTTGAGACATCTGTGGCATTGTGTGACAAAACTGCACATTTTAGTGGCCTTTTATTGTCCCCGGCACAAGGTACACCTGTGTAATGATCGTCCTGTTTAATCAGCTTCTTAATATGCCACACCTGTCAGGTGGATGTATTATCTTGGCAAAGGAGACATGCTCACTAACAGGGATGTAAAGGCATTTGTGCACAAAATCTGAGACAAATAAGCTTTTTGAGCTATGGAACATTCCTGGCATCTTTTATTTCAGCTGATGAAACATGGAACCAACACTTTACATGTTGCGTTTATATTTTTGTTCAGTATATTTATGTAGCAAGCTAAGATTACGGAGCCTAACGTTAGCTAGATAGCTAGCTAGGAGGATGTAATGTCATTGGAGGAGTGAGTGAGTGACTTTGCCCCCTCCGTATCGTTTTTCGGTGCCTATACACAGCTAGAGATGCAGGTATCATTTGGTTAGCTAGAGAAGAACTTAAACGACTGTTATTCAGTTAACATATCTCTTGCGTTCGAAAATTCACTCTGGCTTTTTTATCTACTCCGATTTCAGAGCACTCGTCTATGTCCCAGAGTGCAGAATGGCTGATGAATTTACGAATGCGCAATATCCGCTCAATATGATCGGTGTCTGTAAACAGGCGGAGAAAGTAATTGCACAGCTAGAACAATGAGACCGATATATTTCACTTGATGTATAAATGTGAGGCATCCGCTTGACGTTTCCATCCATTACCAAATGCTAGTTAAAGGAAGCCCCGTAGCAGGCAGTGGGAGAAGATGGAACCAGATGGATTTTTTTCCAAATTGTAGAAGGGCCGGGGTGCAAAGGCTAATTGCGTTATTGCACTTCGCAGGCTAGGTGTTCCCTAAGGAAAATATGCTGGAGTGCTTGAATATGATCTCGCTAGCCTGTGCTTGACTCATTTGTTTCCATTTGAAACGACAAAACTGTGGTTTATATTGATTTAGTTATAACAGTCTTTGGTAATAGTTAGTCACGAACGCTCTGGATAACATGTAAAGCGCATAACCAGCTCTGCTAGGGCGAGTAAAATGGTCAGACTAGATCTGATTGGCTTTGGCGCATCGGCCTGCGTAGACTCTGGTCCTGGACGAGACAATGTTTTTATTAGGTTGTATTTGCGTAGACTGGTCCTGGACGAGACAATGTTTTTATTAGGTTGTATTTGCGTAGACTGGTCCTGGACGAGACAGATGTTTTTATTTGGTTGTATTTGCGTAGACTCTGGTCCTGGACGAGACAGGTGTTTTTATTAGGTTGTATTTGCGTAGACTCTGGTCCTGGACGAGACAGATGTTTTTATTAGGTTGTATTTGCGTAGACTGGTCCTGGACGAGACGGATGTTTTTATTAGGTTGTATTTGCGTAGACTGGTCCTGGACGAGACAGATGTTTTTATTAGGTTGTATTTACTGCAGTGTCTCTTCATAGTCCAAGCGCACGGCCGCGTTCCCAATCAATTTTGCTGTAGCATTTTCACAAATGCCTTAGTATACGTAATTCCCAAACGTTTAAATAATTTATGAAAATGGGAAATGACTTTGTCTAAGTGGTTTCATGAATTGTTGTGAGTAAAATCTCTCGAATTACCTATGTTTACCTTTGATGTTAAATGGCATTATACATATCCTTGTAATTCCGATTATAACTATTTTATTAACATTATTATTCTCTTGGCCAAATATTATATTCACAAATGTAAACGGGGTGGAAAAATTCCTAATTTTGTAGTTTTTTTTCATTGAACTGTTACAATTGTATAAATCCCTGAAACTTAAGTTGGAAAAATTATTAGAAGTAATGTCTCTGTTAATGTTAATGTCACATATTAATGATGTCATTAATTATTTTATTTTTGGGGTCGGGTTCGCCTGGTGTTCTATTATTTAAAAAATGTCATTGTATTCACCGGAATGTCCCTGTATTGATGTGTAATAATGTTATTATTGTTGCAATATAAACTAAATTAAAACAATAAGAATAAAAAAAGTGCTCGCTTAAAAAAGCTCATATTCGTCCTCGGTGTTTATGAACTGATTTTAATACGATTTCATGTTGCTAAAATGCTGTCAGTTCCACTTTAAGGTAATCATGCAATCAGGATCTGTGTCTTCCGAGGGTACCAACCTTAAGGATGTTGACACAGATACATTGGAAGGCCTCTGCGATGTTGGCGTCATCTCGCGTGGTCACCAATCTGAGGTGGTCGTCAATATTGACCCATACCACCAGGGTCCCTTCTTTACTGATCCTGCAGAGTGGTAATGGTCATCACAACAGTATCAGTGTTCAATGGACTTACAGGGCCAGTCCTTGCATCTAGAGTGCTGTTATGAATGCGAGAGTAGTTCGATATAGCCTCGTCCCTCAGCCATATACTAAAACAAGTGGTGTGCTGCTGTTTTGCTGGAAACATAGCTTTAATCTGTTAGAAGGCCCATCGTGTAAAGGCACCATCTGACTGGGTTGTACTGTTTGTACATTTGGAGTAATATTGATTAATCACAGGACCTGGGTCGAGCTACAGAATCAGCTGGGTTTGTGACACCTTTATATTTTTTGTTGCTTCTTTAAAATGGTTTGAATAATATGGGGTTTATTAAACAGATATTCATGATGATTTACTCCTATACCTACAAGAAGAGTGCACTGCCTCACTTCTCCACTAGATTAGTAACGAACTGTTAAAGGCAAAACAGGCTGTAGAGCAGTTGTTTTTACTTCTCCATCCAGTTTACAACTACTGTGGACTAAAAGGCAAAACAGACCCTAGAGCAGTTATTGCAACATTAACGTGTGAACATGACATTATATTTAAGTTTTTTTCATTGCACAAAGAATATTAGTGCATAACTTAGCACCCTCATTTGTTGACTTCTGTGATCGAAAAAGCCTTGGTTTCATGCATGTCAACATTAGAAGCCTCCTCCCTAAGTTTGTTTTACTCACTGCCTTAGCACACTCTGCTAACCCTGATGTCCTTGCCGTGTCTGAATCCTGGCTCAGGAAGGCCACCAAAAATTCAGAGATTTCCATACCCAACTATAACTTCCGTCAAGATAGAACTGCCAAAGGGGGCGGAGTTGCAGTCTACTGCAGAGATAGCCTGCAAAGTAATGTCATACTTTCCAGGTCCATACCCAAACAGTTCGAACTACTAATTTTGAAAATTACCCTCTCCAGAAATAAGTCTCTCACTGTTGCCGCCTGCTACCGACCACCCTCAGCTCCCAGCTGTGCCCTGGACACCATTTGTGAATTGATCGCCCCCCATCTAGCTTCAGAGTTTGTTCTGTTAGGTGACCTAAACTGGGATATGCTTAACACCCCGGCAGTCCTACAATGTAAGCTAGATGCCCTCAATCTCACTCAAATCATCAAGGAACCCACCAGGTACAACCCTAACTCTGTAAACAAGGGCACCCTCATAGACGTCATCCTGACCAACTGGCCCTCCAAATACACCTCCGCTGTCTTCAACCAGGATCTCAGCGATCACTGCCTCATTGCCTGTATCCGCCACGGAGCCGCAGTCAAACGACCACCCTCATCACTGTCAAACGCTCCCTAAAACACTTCTGTGAGCAGGCCTTTCTAATCGACCTGGCCCGGGTATCCTGGAAGGACATTGACCTCATCCCGTCAGTTGAGGATGCCTGGTCATTCTTTAAAAGTAACTTCCTCACCATTTTAGATAAGCATGCTCCGTTCAAAAAATGCAGAACCAAGAACAGATACAGCCCTTGGTTCACTCCAGACCTGACTGCCCTCGACCAGCACAAAAACATCCTGTGGCGGACTGCAATAGCATCGAATAGCCCCGTGATATGCAACTGTTCAGGGAAGTCAGGAACCAATACACGCAGTCAGTCAGGAAAGCTAAGGCCAGCTTCTTCAGGCAGAAGTTTGCATCCTGTAGCTCCAACTCCAAAAAGTTCTGGGACACTGTGAAGTCCATGGAGAACAAGAGCACCTCCTCCCAGCTGCCCACTGCACTGAGGCTAGGTAACACGGTCTCCACCGATAAATCCACGATTATCGAAAGCTTCAATAAGCACTTCTCAACGGCTGGCCATGCCTTCCGCCTGGCTACTCCAACCTCGGCCAACAGCTCCGCCCCCCGCAGCTCCTCGCCCAAGCCTCTCCAGGTTCTCCTTTACCCAAATCCAGATAGCAGATGTTCTGAAAGAGCTGCAAAACCTAGACCCGTACAAATCAGCTGGGCTTGACAATCTGGACCCTCTATTTCTGAAACTATCTGCCGCCATTGTTGCAACCCCTATTACCAGCCTGTTCAACCTCTCTTTCATATCGTCTGAGATCCCCAAGGATTGGAAAGCTGCCGCAGTCATCCCCCTCTTCAAAGGGGGAGACACCCTGGACCCAAACTGCTATAGGCAGGGCAGGATGGATATAGGTCTATCTAAGGTCTTCGAAAGCCAAGTCAACAAACAGGTCACTGACCATCTCGAATCCCACCGTACCTTCTCCGCTGTGCAATCTGGTTTCCGAGCCGGTCACGGGTGCACCTCAGCCACGCTCAAGGTACTAAACGATATCATAACCGCCATCGATAAAAGACAGTACTGTGCAGCCGTCTTCATCGACCTCGCCAAGGCTTTCGACTCTGTCAATCACCATATTCTTATCGGCAGACTCAATAGCCTCGGTTTCTCGGATGACTGCCTTGCCTGGTTCACCAATTACTTTGCAGACAGAGTTCAGTGTGTCAAATCGGAGGGCATGCTGTCCGGTCCTCTGGCAGTCTCTATGGGGGTGCCACAGGGTTCAATTCTCGGGCCGACTCATTTCTCTGTATATATCAATGATGTTGCTCTTGCTGCGGGCGATTCCCTGATCCACCTCTACGCAGACGACACCATTCTATATACTTTCGGCCCGTCATTGGACACTGTGCTATCTAACCTCCAAACGAGCTTCAATGCCATACAGCACTCCTTCCGTGGCCTCTAACTGCTCTTAAACGCGAGTAAAACCAAATGCATGCTTTTCAACCGATCGCTGCCTGCACCCGCATGCCCGACTAGCATCACCACCCTGGATGGTTCCGACCTTGAATATGTGGACATCTATAAGTACCTAGGTGTCTGGCTAGACTGCAAACTCTCCTTCCAGACTCACATCAAACATCTCCAATCGAAAATCAAATCAAGAGTCGGCTTTCTATTCCGCAACAAAGCCTCCTTCACTCACGCCGCCAAGCTTACCCTAGTAAAACTGACTATCCTACCGATCCTCGACTTCGGCGATGTCATCTACAAAATGGCTTCCAACACTCTACTCAGCAAACTGGATGCAGTCTATCACAGTGCCATCCGTTTTGTCACCAAAGCACCTTATACCACCCACCACTGCAACTTGTATGCTCTAGTCGGCTGGCCCTCGCTACATATTCGTCGCCAGACCCACTGGCTCCAGGTCATCTACAAGTCCATGCTAGGTAAAGCTCCGCCTTATCTCAGTTCACTGGTCACGATGGCAACACCCATCCGTAGCACGCGCTCCAGCAGGTGTATCTCACTGATCATCCCTAAAGCCAACACCTCATTTGGCCGCCTTTCGTTCCAGTACTCTGCTGCCTGTGACTGGAACGAACTGCAAAAATCGCTGAAGTTGGAGACTTTTATCTCCCTCACCAACTTCAAACATCAGCTATCCGAGCAGCTAACCGATCGCTGCAGCTGTACATAGTCTATTGGTAAATAGCCCACCCATTTTCACCTACCTCATTCCCATACTGTTTTTATACTGTTTTTTTATTTTTTTATTTACTTTTCTGCTCTTTTGCACACCAATATCTCTACCTGTACATGACCATCTGATCATTTATCACTCCAGTGTTAATCTGCAAAATTGTATTATTCGCCTACCTCCTCATGCCTTTTGCACACATTGTATATAGACTGCCCATTTTTTTCTACTGTGTTATTGACTTGTTAATTGTTTACTCCATGTGTAACTCTGTGTTGTCTGTTCACACTGCTATGCTTTATCTTGGCCAGGTCGCAGTTGCAAATGAGAACTTGTGCTCAACTAGCCTACCTGGTTAAATAAAGGTGAAATAAAAAAAATAAAAAAATAAAAACAACACACACAATAAATGATTTAGGTTGTAAAGAAGGGAACATGCCAGTGGCACTTAAAGAGCAGCACTGACCATACAGCTCTGGAGTCAGGCCAGTCACGGGCCACCCCGTTCCTCAACTGGGAAAGGGAAGGGGCTCCCACGGTCACTCCCTTGTCTTCTTTGTCTTGTGACAGTTCTGCCCTTGAGTACAGCTTCCCTGGCAACTCCTCTGCCAATTGGTCCAGAGCTGGAAGAAGTGTCAATCAATCATGTTTGCTATAGGTCTGATTGGTTAGTGCAGGGATGCTCTGCTCCATTCTTCGATGACAGCAGTTCTGCAGATTTTTGTCCTTGCCTTTTAGCTAGTGACTGATTTCTATTTGGGCCATTCGGTAACATCAATTTGGTGAAGCGAAAACCAGCCGAGCTGTGGAACTCGGCCTTGAGCTGTGGAACTCGGCCTTGAGCTACACACACTACTGTGTGAGAAGGAGCATTGATTGCTTTTGCTTGGTGTCCTCAAGATTATTAAAATTGATAGCAGCCCTTATATTCATTGTTATTCTTTAAATGTAAATGAATAGCCTAAAACATATCAACTTAAACTGCTGGAGTTAATGAGCTCAATGAGCTCAATTACATGAGCTCAATTACATTTGGTTTTAATTGGTTTTAATTGCCGTTGAGGATAAAGTATCACACTGTATCAGAGTTTGGGTCAATTCCACAAATTACATTTTAATTCTGTTCTCGCTCCCTGTAAACTCCATTGAATTAAATTCAAATTCCAGGTCAGTCTTTGAATTCAGAGAAAATTCAATTCCTCTGAATTCCAATGTTCGGTCAATTCCAGTAATTGAATTCCCAATTCAATATTATCCCCAACAATTCTAATTCTAATGTATGTCACTGTTCAGACAGCCTAGCTATACTGTAAATATAGGAATAGATGTTGAAATTACTAAAAACAAATCCTACAGTACATTTTTGATACTCTGTACATTAATTCCATTAACTGGGAAATGTAGGAATATTGAATTTCAATCTAAAAGATGTTTTTACAATTCCAATTTAATTCCAATTAAAAAATATATATATTTCAATTCCATAACTTGTAGATTTAAAAATTTGAATTTAATTAAAAGTAAATGATCCACTTCCTGACTGAATTCAATCATTTAAATGGAATTTAAATTAAATTGGAATTGACATCAAACCTGCACGCACTGTATGTAATATTTGTGCTATGTTGTTACTGTAGATCCGAGCACGCAGTACCTTTCTTGGCCAACATGAAGAGCTGTCTACGTTCTCCCCGGCTGCAGTGTGTCGGAAAGCAGAAGTCATCCACACCGCGCACCACACTCACCTCGCAGCTCAAGGCGTAATCACGGTCAAAATCATCACCTCCCTACGCACACACACAGAGTATACATTAATCAGCCAGCCATCCACACACACAGAGAGAGAGCGAACAAGCCATAAATGGCGAGCAATAAATGCATTTAAACACATTTAAGTATTTACACATCTGATACGGATGTACTGGATAACACTATTGGAATGTTATGCCACAATGCCCTACATACAGTGCCTTGCAAGTATTCATCTCCCTGGGCATTTTTCCGGTTTTGTAGCATTACAAACTGTAATTTAAATTTCCTGTAATGGATTTACACAAAATAGTCCAAATTGGTGAAATGAAATGGAAAAAATAACATGATTCAAATTCTACAAAATAAAAAACTGAAAAGTGGTGCGTGCATATGTATTCACCTCCTTTGCTATGAAGCCCCTAACTAAGATCTGGTGCAACCAATTACCTTCAGAAGTCACAATTAGTTAAATAAAGTCCACCTGTCTGCAATCTGAGTGTCACATGATCTGTCACATGATCTCAGTACAAATACACCTGTTCTGAAAGGCCCCGGAGTCTGCACCACTAAGCAAGCGGCACCATAAAGACCAAGGAGTTCTCCAAACGGGTCAGGTACAAAGTTGTGGAGAAGTACAGATCAGGGTTGGGTTATAAAAAAATATCTGATATTTTGAACATCCCACGGAGCACCATTTCAATCCATTATTAAAAAATGGAAAGAATATGGCACCACAACCAGGTTTGACCAGGCAAGGAGGGCATTAATCAGAGAGGCAACAAAGAGACTAAAGATAAACCTGTAGGGGCTGCAAAGCTCCACAGCGGAGATCGGAGTATCTGTCCATACGACCACTTTAAGGCGTATACACTCCACAGAGCTGGGCTTTACGGAAGAGTGGACAGAAAAAAGTCATTGCTTAATGAAAAAATTAAGCAAACCCGTTTCTTTGGTGGTCGCCAAAAGGCATGTGGGAGACTCCCCAAACATATGGAAGAAGGTACTCATGTTAGATGAGACTAAAATTGAGCTTTTTGGCCATCAAGAAAACGCTATGTCTGACGCAAACCCAACACCTCTCATTACCCCAAGAACACCAGGTTTTTCATCGGCAGGGACTGGGAAACAGGTTTCCCTCAAGAATGTCCCTGTATTTAGCGCCATCCATCATTCCTTCAATTCTGACCAATCTTCCAGTGATTTGAGACTGGGACGGTGGTTCACCTTCCAGCAGGACAATGACCATAAGCATACTGCTAAAGCAACACAAGTGTTTTAGGGGGAAACCTTTAAATGTATTGGAATGGTCAAAGCCTAGACCTAAATCCAATTTAGAATCTGTGGTATGACTTAAAGTACACCAGAGGAACCCATCCAACTTGAAGAAGCTGGAGCAGTTTTGCCTTGAATCTGCAAAAATCCCTGTAGCAAGATGCGCCAAGCTTATAGAGACATACCCCCAAGAGACTTCCAGCTGGAACTGCTCAAAGGTGGCTCTACAAAGTATTGACTTTGGGGGGGTGAATAGTTATGCACGCTCAAGTTTTTTTTTTAAATGGTCGAATTGCATGTATGTTTCACAATAACAAAATATTTTTTATCTTCAAAGTGGTAGTTGTGTAAAATAAAATTATACAACCCCCCCCAACATTTTTTTTAAATTCCAAGTTGTACGGGAACAAAATAGGAAAAATGCCAAGGGGGGTGAATA
The DNA here is from genome assembly GCF_034236695.1 of Oncorhynchus nerka. Classification (NCBI taxonomy): domain Eukaryota; kingdom Metazoa; phylum Chordata; class Actinopteri; order Salmoniformes; family Salmonidae; genus Oncorhynchus; species Oncorhynchus nerka. Next base: position 16,476,786 of record NC_088416.1, read on the forward strand.
CTTTCGCAAGCCCCTGTAGTTGTCATAAACAATACTGAGATCTTGACATAACATTTATCAACAGTTTTTATGACATGTCAAATCACACATCTTTGGTAGAGGTCTGTTATGAAGTGTGGCACACTGAAATCGTGTGAATAGTCCAAGCGATCTGTGGCAAATGTTAACTTTTTCATAAAAGCATGAAACGTTGTCGTTGGGATTATGATGAAACCTTCAAATACAACTTTTATTAACAATATATTACATTTTGTTATGTTAAATGGAGATACACTTATAAGACCAGACTCTGTGTCCACGCTACAGTACCTTTAAGTTGTCATGATTAAAGTCACTCTCCTGTAACTTGCTGATCTTGTGGTTTTGGAAGGCCTCAATGACCCGATCAAAGAAGTCACAGAAGAGGATGTACGACTGGCCGTCACCAGCCACACAACCCACAGACATGGGTCCATGAAGCTCCCCTGTAGGACGGTACAGGAACAGAGTACACACATATCGTAAGTAAACACTCATACACTAGAGTCACACATTGTAAAGCAGCAGCAGATATTTTGGATTAGCTAGGTGTTAGGACATTGTTACAGTATTTTTTTAAGTGGGTTGCTATCATTATAATACATATATACACTGTTCAAAAAAATAAAGGGAACACTTAAACAACACAATTTAACTCCAAGGCAATCACACTTCTGTGAAATCAAATTGTCCACTTAGGAAGCAACACTGATTGACAATACATTTCACATGCTGTTGTGCAAATGGAATAGACAACAGGTGGACATTATAGGCAATTAGCAAGACACCCCCAATAAAGGAGTGGTTCCGCAGGTGGTGACCACAGACCACTTCTCAGTTCCTATGCTTCCTGGCTGATGTTTTGGTCACTTTTGAATGCTGGCGGTGCTTTCACTCTAATGGTAGCAAGAGACGGAGTCTACAACCCACACAAGTGGCTCAGGTAGTGCAGCTCATCCAGGATGGCACATCAATGCGAGCTGTGGCAAGAAGGTTTGCTGTGTCTGTCAGTGTAGTGTCCAGAGCATGGAGGCGCTACCAGGAGACAGGCCAGTACATCAGGAGACGTGGAGGAAGCCGTACGAGGGCAACAACCCAGCAGCAGGACCGCTAACTCCGCCTTTGTGCAAGGAGGAGCAGGAAGAGCACTGCCAGAGCCCTGCAATGACCTCCAGCAGGCCACAAATGTGCATGTGTCTGCTCAAACGGTCAGAAACAGACTCCATGAGGGTGGTATGAGGGCCCAACGTCCACAGGTGGGGGTTGTGCTTACAGCCCAACACCGTGCAGGACGTTTGGCATTTGCTAGAGAACATCAAGATTAGCAAATTCGCCACTGGCGCCCTGTGCTCTTCACAGATGAAAGCAGGTTCACACTGAGCACATGTGACAGACATGACAGACGTGACAGAGTCTGGAGACGCCGCGGAGAACGTTCTGCTGCCTGCAACATCCTCCAGCATGACCGGTTTGGCGGTGGGTCAGTCATGGTGTGGGGTGGCATTTCTTTGGGGGGCCGCACAGCCCTCCATGTGCTCGCCAGAGGTAGCCTGACTGCCATTAGGTACCGAGATGAGATCCTCAGACCCCTTGTGAGACCATATGCTGGTGCGGTTGGCCCTGGGTTCCTCCAAATGCACGACGATGCTAGACCTCATGTGGCTGGAGTGTGTCAGCAGTTCCTGCAATAGGAAGGCATTGATGCTATGGACTGGCCCGCCCGTTCCCCAGACCTGAATCCAATTGAGCACATCTGGGACATCATGTCTCGCTCCATCCACCAACGCCACGTTGCACCACAGGCTGTCCAGGAGTTGGCGGATGCTTTAGTTCAGGTCTGGGAGGAGATCCCTCAGGAGACCTCATCAGAAGCATGCCCAAGCGTTGTAGGGAGGTCATACAGGCACGTGGAGGCCACACACACACTACTGAGCCTCATTTCGACTTGTTTTAAGGACATTACATCAAAGTTGGATCAGCCTGTAGTGTGGTTTTCCACTTTAATTTAGAGTGTGACTCCAAGTCCAGACCTCCATGGGTTGATACATTTGATTTCCATTGATAATTTTTGTGATTTTGTTGTCAGCACATTCAACTATGTAAAGAAAAAAGTATTTAATAAGAATATGTCATTCATTTAGATCTAGGATGTGTTATTTTAGTGTTCCCTTTATTTTTTTGAGCAATGTATACAGTGCCTTGCGAAAGTATTCGGCCCCCTTGAACTTTGCGACCTTTTGCCACATTTCAGGCTTCAAACATAAAGATATAAAACTGTATTTTTTTGTGAAGAATCAACAGCAAGTGGGACACAATCATGAAGTGGAACGACATTTATTGGATATTTAAAAAAAATTTAACAATCAAAAACTGAAAAATTGGGCGTGCAAAATTATTCAGCCCCCTTAAGTT